>NC_083339.1:46597896-46723910 GCF_019175385.1 Lycium barbarum | reverse complement strand
TATATATACGCCGTCTACAGACCTCTATGGAATATAGACTATAAAATGGACAGGACAAGGCCCTACCATACCCATATATTCGCATACCAGAAATAGTATACCAAAAGGATGCAACTCCGGATCGAGTGGAGCGCAGGAACTATGGTGTTACACCTCGGAAAAGCTTCTGTTGGTACGCGGGTGAATGACCTAGTGATGATCATGAGTGTATGATGTTTCCATGAGTAAGAAATGACATTTGATGACCCTAAATAAGATTCCAAAGGCAATCGCAATAAAAGAGAGTTATGCTCCATAATGAATAATTATAGGTTTTAGAATGTGAAAAGTTGCAAGTTTGCATTTTGGCCAGTGGTCGTAAAATGAAATACGAACCGTAAAGTGGTATACGGTCCGTAAACTGCCATGTCGTATTGTGGCTTCCAAAACTTCAAACTTTCTGCCAAATGATCAATGGTTAAATACGACCTGGAATACGGACCGTAAAGTGGTTTACGGCCCGTATACCATGATCGTAAATCACCATGTCCCAGCCTGAGTTTCTGGTTCTATTATGATTAAATATGACCACGAAGGACGGTCCATAAACTGGAATACGGACCGTAAACCAAGTTTACGACAACTGTGCACTTTAAATCAGATTTTTAAGTCATTAAATAAGGGGACCAAGGCTTATTTCATTTCACTTCTACATCACACCCCTTCTCTCTAAAACATCTCTCTACATATATTCCACAAGTTTTCAAGGGGTTTTTAGTGATCAACAACACAAAATAAGTGAATCAAGTGTAAGCAAACCCATTAAAGATCATTCAAGTCAAGAAATCCAAATGGAGAAAAACTAGGGTTTTTGCTCAAGTGGGGTATTTCGACTAAGGCTTGTTCCTAAAACATCTAAGGTAAGATTTATGGTATTTATATGTTGTTTAAGGTATTTGGAAGTTGAAATGCTTGGATTTTAGAAGAGTATAGCAAAATGGGTCATGAAAGATGAATAATGACGTTTTGAGAAATAGTTTGAATTGAATCATGATTGTTGTTGTGTTGTGACATGAATGGCGAATAAATGACGTTAAGATCATGAAATTGGCATTGTATGTGAATGGAAGAAATCGTGTGTTATGGTCTTGAATATGGAAAATTGGAAGTGAATTGAGAATACGGATAATGTAGATGACTAAAGGCTATTGTTATGATATTGTAAATGTATTGTTGACATTTGGGAATTGAATTACGATATAGAGGAAAGTTGTATAAATAAAGGAGATGCTGTCCGATTTTCCCTAGCTTTAGCCATTTATGCTAGTTGTCAATTCTAACGATAGTATGACCTTGATGAAGGTATAAACGCAAGCGTGGAAGGGAACGTACAAGTGTTATATAGTCGAACGAAAAAGTATGTAAGGCTAACCCTTCTTTCATAAGGCATGGTTCTTTGGCCAAACATCTAAATCTCCTATAAGACTATGATTCCCTTCAACGATTTGATTCTCCGAGCTAGTAAGCTCCCGATGCTCAATGTGCTACGATTGTACGAAGTTCCTCATATGACGAGTAAGCCTATAGGGTAGATGTAAGGATAATGACAATGATAGTAATGATGATGAGAATAAAATGATGCTAAAGATGCTTATGAGCTATTATATGTATGTGTGCCTATGAAGGGCTATAATAAGACCCCGAGCTTATGACGCCGGGTAAGAATATATGTATATGAATATGTATAGAGTATGTATATGATTATGAAACGCGCGCGCACTTCTGCAGAAAGTACGGATAACCCTGATGCCTTGGTAGGGCCAGGTATGTATGACCTTGAGCCTTGGTTGGCCAAGTATGTATGAAACACCGAACCTTTATGGTCGGGCACGCTATAGCTATATATATGTGTCTGTGTGTGTGTATATGACATCAATATGAGTACGAATATGTTATAAAAATGAATGTGAAGGTAAATAAATACGGATATGGATGTATGTACACGGATACGCAATAGAAATAGAATGTCCTTGTGGAAAGCAAGCAAGTGCTATGACGACGATATTATTATCTCCCATGTTATGCTATTTCATATGCTGACTCTTAAGCTTTCATATTGATATTGATCATGCTTTACATACTCAGTACATTCTTCGTACTGACGTCCTTTTGTGTGTAGACGCTGCGTCATGCCCGCAGGTGCACAGGGAGACAGGCTTGATCAATAGCTATATTTTTCAGGGACTACATAGCGGAGCTCCATTTCATTCGGAGCTATAGCTTTTGGGTACTTATTCTTTTGTGTACATAATTATGGGCATAGCGGGGTCCTGTCCCGCTCATGTGATATGTTATAACCTTCTTAGAGGCTCGTAGACATATGTATGTGGTTAGATGTGTTTGGCCTTGTCAGCCTATATTTTTGTATGTCATTTTGTTGGCCTAGTCGGCCCATGTACATTGATGTGGCATAGATACCTATGATGATATAAGAAATATTGTCGTCCAATTGGGACTAGTATGATTGATGGCTAGAATGCCTGATTAGATTTATGTCTCACCTAGACGTTATGTGAAAGTATGTTAAAGGGGTGCCCGGGTGGGGTAGCGCCGGGTGCTCGTCGCGGCCCTAGTCGGGTCGTGACATATGGCTTGGAGGAGATCCTACTAGTCTGGCTCACTCGGCTGGCTATCTGAACCTGCAGGCATGAACGCAGCGTCCACAAGAAAGGACGTCAGTACGATTAATGTACCGAGTATGTAAGGCATGATTAATAATATAGTAAGAGATACCGAACATGAAAAATAACATAATGAGAAATGTAGAGCATAACATGAGGTAAGAAAATAACCTGTACATAAGATTGCCTCTTAAGGCAGATACCATGCATGCTTAACTTTAAAGAAAAAATTTCTCATATACATATATGTAGCATAATCATTAGCCCGCGTCCGGGCCTTCCGCGTCCGGGGTAACCATCTCACGTGTTAGACCTCAGGAATTCCCCCGTGAACGTACATTGAATAGACTAATGAAGAATACGAGTATATGATGTTTTAATAAGAAGGGAACGACGTTTGACAACCGTAAGTAAGATTTCAAAGGCAATTGCAATGAAAGGTAGGTTATGCTCCACAATGAGTAATTATAGGTTTTGGAAATGTGAAAAGTTCCAGGTTTGCATTCTGGCCAGTTGGTCGTAAAATGAAATACGGATCGTAAAGTGGTATACGGTCCGTAAACTGCCATGTCGTATTTCAGCTTCCAAAAACTTCAACTTTCTGCCAAATGAGCAAATGGTTAAATACGACCTAAAATACGGACCGTAAAGTGGTTTACGGCCCGTAAACTGTGTCCGTAAATCACCACGTCTTAGCTTGAGTTTCTGGTTCTATTATGACTAAATACGACCACGAAGGACGGTCCGTAAACTGGAATACGGACCGTAAACCAAGTTTACGACCACTGTGTTGTTCACTCCAAACCAGATTTTAAGTCATTAAATAAGGGAACCAAGTTTATTATTTCATTTCCACATTTAATCCCCTCTCTCTACATTTATTCCACAAGATTTCAAGGATTTTTAGTCATCAACAACACAAATCAAGTGAATCAAGTGTAAGGAAACCCATTAAGATTATTCAAGTCAAGAAAATCTTATTGAAGGAAAGCTAGGGTTTTTGCTCAAGTGAAGCATTTCGATCAAGGCTCGTTCCTACAACATCTAAGGTAAGATTTATGGTATTTATATGTTGTTTAAGGTATTTGAGAGTTAAAATTCTTGGACATTAGATGAGTATAGAAAAATGGGTCATGAATGATGAATAGTGACATTTTGAGAGATAGTTTGAATTGAACCATGATTCTTGTTGTGTTGTGATATGAATGTGTTATAAATGATGTTAAGATCATAAAAATGGGCATTGTATATGAATGGACGAAGTCGGGTGATATGACCATGAATATGGGTGAATTGGGAGCTAATTGAGAAATCTAGATAATGTGGTTAACGTAAATGATTAATGGCCATTGTTATGGTATTGTGAATGTATTGTTGACGTTTGGGAGTTGAATTACGATATGGAGGAATGTTGTATAAATAAAGGAGATGCTGTCCGATTTTCTCTAGTTTTAGCCATGTGTGCTAGTTGTCGATTCTAATGATAGTATGACTTTAATGAAGGTATAAACGCAACCGTTGAAAGAGAACGTGCAAGTGGTAAATAGTCGAATGAAAAGGTATGTAAGGCTAACCCTTCTTTCATAAGGCATGGTTCTTTGGACAAACGTCTAAACCTTCTATAAGACTATGATTTCTTCAAATGATTTGATCTTCCGAGCTAGTAAGCTCACGATGCTTGATATGTTACGGTTGTACCAAGTTCCTCATATGACGAGTAGGCCTATAAGATAGATGTAATGTTAACAACGAAGATAGTGATAATGATAGTAATGATGATGAGAATAGTATGATGTTAAAGATGCCTACGAGCTATTGTAGGTATGTGTGCCTATAAAGGGCTATAATAAGACCCCGAGCTTATGATGCCGGGTAGAACGTATGTATATGAATATGTATAGAGTATGTATATGATTACGTAATGCACGCACACCACTGCAGTTGGGTACGGATAACACTGAGCCTTGGTAGGGCCAGGTATATGTAACACTGAGCCTTGGTTGGCCAGGTATGTATGACCACCGAGCCTAGCTATGGTCGGGTACGTGAAACACCGAACCTTCGGGGTCGGGTATGTTATGTAAATGCTACGTATATGATATGATTATGTATGTGATATGATTACGTATACAATATGAATGTGAGTAAGGATATGTATATGAATACGGGTACTAATATGGAACGGGTACGAACATGGATACGGATATGGAGGTATGAGCACAATTACACATTAGAATGGAAAGTTTCTATGAAAGGAAAGTAAGTGTCCATGGTGATAATATTACCATCTCCCATCTTGTACTATTTCTTACTATGTTCATTATGCTTCTACATTGATATTGATCATGCTTTACATACTCAGTACATTCTTCGTACTGACGTCCTTTTATTTGTGGACGCTGCGTCATGCCGG
Source organism: Lycium barbarum (assembly GCF_019175385.1). Taxonomy (NCBI): domain Eukaryota; kingdom Viridiplantae; phylum Streptophyta; class Magnoliopsida; order Solanales; family Solanaceae; genus Lycium; species Lycium barbarum. The sequence continues at coordinate 46,718,837 of NC_083339.1, read as the reverse complement.
CAGGTGCATAGGGAGACAGGCTCGATCCATAGCTACATTCTCAGAGACTACATAGCAAAGCTCCATTTCCTTCGGAGCCATAGCTTTTGGGTACTTATTCTTTTGTGTACATAATTATGGGCATAGCGAGGTCCTGTCCCGCTTATGTGATATGTTATACTCTTCGTAGAGGCTCGTAGACATGTGTATGTCGTTAGATGTGTTTGGCCTTGTCTGCCTATATTTTGTATACCATTTTGTTGGCCTCGTTGGCCCATGTACATTGATGTGGCATAGACGCCTATGATGATATAAAGAGGTTGTTGTCCAAAGGGACTAGCATGATTGATGAATAGAAATGTATGTTTTTACTATGTGGCTCACCTAGATGTTATGTGAAAGTATGTCAAGGGGTGCCCGGGTGGGATAGCACCGGGTGCCCGTCGCGGCCCCTAGTCGGGTCGTGACATCACGCCGCCCAGTAGTGGTGCTGCCCGTGCCGTATAGACACGGTGTATAAGCCGCCTGCCTTAGCGGTGCAGCCCAGCAATCTAGGCACGGTGTATAAGCCGCCCACCTTAGCGGTGCTGCCCGACCATCTAGGCACTGTGTAATCATACATATACATATACATATACATATACATAAAGCATGCATGAGAGTCCAATCAAAAGCTATAACTCTATCGGAGTGACGTAAGGTCGGTAACCTCCGATTGCATTATGGAATAATCATCATCGCTATATCTCACCTTGAAGAAACCATGATTATAAGGTGAGATCAACAACAATGAATAAAATCAAGGAAATCATCCATAAGCATTGGAATCTCCAAGAATGGAATCATCATCATCATCATCATCATTATCATCATGGAACATACTTATCTTTAGCATCATAAGAAACTCTAAGAATCATGAACTTTTAGCTTTTGGGAATAAGAATGTTATGGAAGACATATATATGTTCATAAAAAAGGAATCATGCCTTTAGAAGAAATGGAATAGCCTTAACATACCTGAAAATTCATGGCTCGGCTCTTCCACCTATTTCCGGTCTCGCAATCTACATATAAGACCATTCATGCTATAACTAGGTCCATTGTCATACACTTATCCTAAGCCTCCAAATAAATCTTTCTAGAATCTGCCGAAATTTCGGCAACATCTCGTCTATTTATATGCCTAGCCCAAAATCATAATTCAGCAACCAAAAACAACAACATCAATACAAACATTAACAACATCACTTTCAACACCAACAGGTGCCATAAAACAGCCCACACGCTGTTTTCCAACTTCCATAACTAACCAACTTTCTATACAATTATTTAACGACTTTATCTTCGTAAATAAGCCTTAAATAATAGCAAAAGAGGAAGACTCATACCTTTTTCTTGTCCAAATGATAATATCTTCAATATTCCACCTTGAATCCAAGCCAAGTCCAACACTAAATAATACCGTGATCACAACTACGCACTATCCGAGCCTTGATTAAGCAAAATCACTTGAAAATTGCTCAAACCCTCAACTTTTTTTATGACCAAATTTCCCTCTGTGTTGCTGCTCTAAAATCTGATTTTTTTGGTTAAAAAAAGGGGTTTCGCCCCTTTTATAAGGTTCAAATTCGGGTCCGGTCACTGTAGCAGTTTATTGTAGCAGTTACTATAGCACGCGTTTCTGCTTTGTCAGCTGAGCTTTTAATGTCCATAATTCTCTACTCCGATGTCCTATCGATGAGCGGTTTGTTTGTTGGAAATTAAACTTGAGAAACTTCATTTTAGGCTTTAGTTTCACTTGAAAAAGATTCATATGCTAAGAGATATTCTTCCCTCAAGTTGGACCAAAATTTTCACACGAAACTTTACCCATCCTTTCTCCAAAGTCGTATTACTCCATTTCTTCCACTTATTTCCTCATAAAACCTTCCGGTATACCTTATATACATCCTTCACTCATTAAATATACTTAATAATGCTTACTTATATTCCAAAGTGGTTTTACTTAATCATAACTCAACGTACTTATGTTTCAAATTTGATAAGTGCTTCTTCGAAGATACGGGGTGTAACATGTTCGACTATGAAAGAAGGGAGAAGGACACTAGTTTTGAAGGATGAGTTGAGTTAGAATTCATACCAGAATGCAGACGCAAAGGATTCACTCTAAGTAAAAGAGATAGATGATTAGGCACAGGAGAGATCGTGATAAATGATAAGGAGAAGACCCTCTCGAAGCATTCACAACAAACAATGTTATGAGTACGTATTCTAGTACGAGTGATATCAAGCAGGGTTAAGTACTATGAGAAAACACGTATATATCTCGTGAAGTACCAGACGGAATGACGGAACCCCATAATAGGAAGAATAGTTCTAACGAACAATGAAAAGTTTAACGAACCGGCTCTCGCCAACAGCTTCAAGTATGTTAGGACATGTGGAAAAGGGTAAAGAGGCATACAATGAGAAAAAAACAGGATACATGGCCTTGCATAACAGTATCGCCATAAACGGAAGATGGTGGAGAAACAAAAGTTGGGCAATGAGGCACTCAAAGACCAGAGGCCGTGAAGGTACGGACAATGGGAAGGAGATGACTTAAGACTCTTAGCGCTATCAATCAAGGTAAAGGAACCACAATGGAAATAATAGGCTAAGGAACGCTTAGTATGAGCATGGAGTCATACAAAGGATATCGTGAAAAGAAAGAAGTACATACTAACGTAAGGATTCATCACATCCTTGAAGAATACACTCGGCCATATATTAGAAATAAGGGAGGGGAAGGTGACTCCATAACGAAAAAATTCAAGGCCATTAAAACAAAGGGCACATACGGTAAGACCGACAAGAGGAGAGGTAGATAAACTATGCTGAAGGCAGCAAATGAATCCTATACTATTAAAGATGATATCCAAACTTTGTGAACAACAGGAGTATGAGCAGAATGCATAAGGCCTAAACAACATAGTGATTCCATGACAAGAGACATGAGTACCGTATATTAAGCTCAGCTAGTAAGAGGTGATAAAAATGAAGAAATTTTTTACACCTCGGAAAATCTCATGTCGTTGCGCGGTAAATAGTCTAACGCAGGGTAAGAAGTATATGATGTTGCTACAAGTAAGAAAGGGTACTCATTGATTCTAATTAAGATTCCAAAGACATTTTAGGCAAGAGAAGAAAGTTCGTTGAGGAAGACAAAGTATAAGTCGTGTTTTGGAAAGGTTTGGAAAGAACCGGGCTAATGTTGATTTAATAATGTTTTGAGGAAGAGTTATAATGATCTTTAGATTGTTAATGAAGTGTTAAACAAGTGCTAATAAGGTTCCACAAGGATTGGAGATTAAACGAAACGACGAGATTAACTTCAGAAAAATGGAGTTATACGATAACTTATACGGTCTGTATAACTTTATATGGTCCGTATAACTTTATACGGTCCGTATAAGGGTCCGTATAACCTCAACAGGAAGGGAAAATCACTGATGGTGAAGTACGGTCACTTATATGGACAATATAATGTTATACGGACCGTATAAGTGTCCGTGTAACACGATCAAGACAGCTTTTTTCCAAGTATAAAGATAAGTTCCCACTTCTAATTTTTCATTTTTTACATCTTCTCAACTTCTCTCAAGGCCTCTAGAAGGTTCCACACATTTCATTAACATAAATTCAATAGAAAACAATGATCAAATACCAAAGACTAGTAGAATCAAGTGCAAGAATGCTAATTAGGGTTGATGGAAGCTAGAAATTTCGTTTGAAGTGAAGCTAGGGTCTTCTCCAAGTGAAGCATTTCCATCCAAAACCCATTCCTTCACAATCAAAGGTGAGTTTTATGTTAATTTCATGCTATTAAGAGTATTGAATGGTTGAAAGACTTGGATTATGGAAGAAAATAGAAAATGGGTTACAAATATGAGAAAAGTGAAATTCTAGAATGGTAATTTGACTTGAATCATAGTTCTTGACTTGTTATGGGTATAATCTCATTATGAATGATATTAAGAATGTTCAAGAAGCATTATATGAATGAATGCGATGTTGGGTGATAACTATGGTTATGGATGACTTTGAGAGGAGATTTTGAAAATTGAATAATGACTAACTTACGCTTTACGCCCAATCATTCCGGATAACGGTTGTATCCTCTATATTACCGCGGCTGCTTGCACAGAGTTAGTCGATGCTTATTCCCTAGATACCATCATTGGTTCTTCTCCGGGAAAAGAAGTTCATGACTCGTGGGCCTTCTACCTCCACGCGACATTGCTTCGTCAGGCTTTCGCCCATTGCGAAAACATTCCCCATTGCTGCCTCCCGTAGGAGTCTGGGCCGAATCCCCTAGAGTAGTAAAATATATCTTTAGTTCATTTCATTTATAACTAGCACTAGTCAATATCTAATATCACACATACATGTCTAGCGGTATCTGAAAACGTATATTGAGGATGCCCTAAAGCGCTCATGGTATCATTATGAATATACAAACCAAAACTGTGAAAGCCTAGAAATATACAGGTCCAGTTGAGATAAGATATGATTGCATCATGATCATGGATTATGATATTGTGGGTGTGTTGTTAATGTTTGGGAGTTTTTATATTATATGGAGAAAGTTATAGAAACAAAGGAGATGCTGCCCAATTTTCATTAGCTTTAGCTTAAGCTTAAGCATGTTTCTGGTTATCTAACCTTAGTACGAACTCACTTGAATGTAGAACCGCGAACATTGGAGGGAAGCATTAAATCGATAAAGTTAGAGAAGCGTAAAGGTATGTGAGGCTAGTCCCTTCATTTTCTAAGGCATGATTCCTATAATATTACATTCCTTTACCTTTCCATGACTTTCTCATATTCCGAAAATTATAAGTCTATGGCTATTAAGGGCTACTCAAAAGATAATGAGAAGAGACGTGTTATGAACGTGATAATGATGAAGATGAATCCAAATCTAAAGACAACATTACGTCACCCCGATAGCATTTAATTGATTTTTATGCATGCTTTATCATAAATATATAATGATTAGATTGCACCGTGCCTTGATGGCTGGGCATGACACCGCTAAGGCGGGCGGCATATGATTACACCGTGCCTAGATGGCCGGGCATTACACCGCTAAGTCGGGAGGCTTGTGATAACACCGTGCCCATTTGGCCGGACATGACACCACTAGTGGGCAGCTTGCGATAGTTACCCGGATGTGGGTTAACGATGATGGTATATTTGATTTGCATAATATGTGTTTTCTTTTAAAAGTTAAGCAGACAGTATTCACCTTAAGAGGCAGTTGACGTAAAGGTTATATCTTCACCTCATGTTTCATTATTTCTTTATTATGCTAGTATTATTCATGCCTTACATACTCAGTACATTTTTCGTACCGACGTCCTTTATTTTTGGACACTGTGTTCATGCGCACAGGTAAACGGGGAGGTGGCCTAGATTCTTAGGAGCTACTCAGCAGATTCACAGGAGCACTCCACTAATCCGGAGGTGCCATCTTGGTACATCATTTTATGTATATATTCGGGTATGACAGGGTCCTGTCCCGTTGTTGTGTCTCAGTACTATAGTAGAGGCTTGTAAATATGGCTGCATGGCTAGTTGTTGTCATATGGATAGATCAGTGTGTATTTTTGTATATCATTTTTGTAGCCGTGAGGGCTTATGTATATTTACGTGTTGCCTTGGAGGTGGTGTATGTTCAGGTTGGGTATGCTTTTAGCACAATGAGTGGTGCTCGGTAGTCAGCTCCGGTTACTCGTCATGGCCCCTAGTCGAGTCATGACAAAAGTGGTATCAGATCAGTTCCGTCCTAGGGTATGTCTACGAGTCGTGTCCGGCAGAGTCTTGTTTATGGGTGTGAAGCGCGCCACACTTATAAACAAGACGCTGGGGGGCATTTAGGAAAAATGACTATTCTTCTTCTAATTAGATCGTGTCATAGAGCCATGTTATAAGATTTCCTTTCCTCTAATTGTGCGTTATGATTTCTGCGATGCCGGTAAAGAGAAAAGGCACACCCGCCCAGAAGGGCAAGGCTACGAAAGAAAGGCGGATGGAAAGGGAGCCGCCAACGAATGTAGAAGAAGGTGAATCCCATAATAAGGCTTCATCCAATACCTCTCACACTCCGCCTATCCTAGAAGAACAATGAGGGGCTTCAGCTTCGGATCCTATGCCTCCAGTTCCTCCACCGGGTGCTTTTGTTCAACAGATGACTAAGGCCATTCAACTATTGACCCAGTTGGTTGCCGCTCAGGCTCAACGGCAAAGTACAGGTCCTGGTGATAGAGCCACTAGTGCAAGGGTCCGTGATTTCATGAGTTTAAATCCTCTAGCATTTTTTGGATCAAAGCCGGACGAAGACCCGCAAGGTTTTATAGATAAGATATTGAGGACGTTGAGGATCATCCATGCTTCGGATACCAAATCAGTGGAGTTGGCATCTTATAGACTCTGGGATGTAGTGGCCCTAAGGTATAATAATTGGATATCTTCGAGGAAGGAAAAAGCACCTCTCCCGATTTGGCACGAATTCATAAATGCTTTCCTTTGCCACTATTTGCCACCCGAGGTTCGAAGGGCCCGAGCTGATAGGTTTCTAAATCTAATGTAAGGGAATATGAGCGATCAAGAGTGTAGTTTCCATTTCAATTCATTGGCCCGGTATGCTCCCAATATGGGAGATAGAGTGCACATATTTGTGAGTGGTTTAGGGCCACATTTGTTCAAAGATTTCTTGACAGCTTCATTGCAAGAAGGGAGTGACATCTCTCCTATTCAGGACCACGCCCAGAATTTAGAAGAGCAGCAACAGCCGCAAAGTGGTGAGCGCGATATTGATAGAGGGTAGAGTAAGAGGGCCAGATCTGCTAGTATTGAGTATAGAGGGGGTCAGCAATAGTATTCAAGGTATTTGAGCCAGTCCGCGACTAGTGCACCTCCTCAGTTCGTGTAGGAGATCTGATTGCCCCATTTATTCTGGTCCGATTCAGAGTTCGAGGGTCTCAGGTTCCCAGTTTGGAGGTGATCCTAGCTAGAGGAGACCACCTGTTCCACGATGTAGTCAGTGCAGAAAATTACATTGGGGCCCGTGTCGCCAAGGTTCAGATGTTTGTTATGTTTGTGGACAGACTGAGTGCATGATGCATGATTGTCCCTCGAGGCACGGTAGAGGTGGGGTTCAGCCCATAGGATCAGTAGCCGGTTCTTCTTCATCTGTGCGCCCCGTAGGGCAGACTTTCCCGACTCCGACAGGCCGCGGTAGGAGCAGAGGAGGAGCATCCAGTTCAGGTGGCACCCAACCCTGTATTTATGCTTTAGCCGGACGACAGGATCTTGTATGTTACAGGTATACTATCCATATTCTCTCATGATGTTTATGCATTGATTGATCCGAGTTCTACGCTATCTTATATTACTCCTTATATTGCTGGCCGCATTGGGGCAAAACACGGGCCAATTAAACCTTTCAAGGTATCTACTCCAGTTGGTGATCCAGTAACAGCTAGACAAGTGTATGAAAATTGTGTGATTGTGGTATGTGATCGTCAGACTGAAGTTAATTTGGTTGAGCTGGAAATGCTAGATTTTGATGTGATTATAGGCATGGATTGGTTGGCCTCTTATTATGCTACTGTTGATTGCAGAATGAAAATAGTTCGATTCTAATTCTCGGGAGAACCCATGTTTGAATGGAAAGGTAATACAGTGTCTCCAAGAGGTAGATTTATTTCCTTCCTTAAGGTAAGAAATATGATAGCTAAAGGCTATATTTATCATTTAGTTCGAGTTCATGATACAACAACAAAGCCGCCGACCTTTCAATCCGTCTCGGTAGTAAATAAATTTCTGGATTTATTTCCAGATGAACTTTCAGGCCTTCCTCTAGAAAGGGAGATTGATTTTGTGATAGATGTGTTGCTGGACACCAAGCCTATATCTATTCCTCCATATCGAATGGCTCCGACAGAGTTGAAAGAGCTAAAGTCACAATTGAAGGATTTGCTTGAGAAAGGATTTATTAGGCCCATTTCATCACCGTGGGGAGCATCTGCCCTATTTGTGAGAAAGAAAGACGGTTCACTACGGATGTGCGTTGACTATAGGCAATTGAACAAGGTGACGATAAAGAATAAATATCCGCTTTCAAGAATCAATGATTTGTTCGATCAGCTGCAGGGTGCTAAATCGTTTTCCAAAATTAATCTGAGATCAGGGTATCACCAAGTAAGAGTTAGAGAAGAGGATATTCCGAAAACGGCCTTCAAAACTAGATATTGCCATTATGAATTTCGGGTGATATAGTTTGGGTTAACTAATGCCCGGTAGTGTTTATGAATCTGATGAATAACGTATTCAGGCCCTTTCTAGATCTATTTGTGATTGTGTTCATCGATGACATTTTGGTATATTCTCGGTCAAAAACAGAGCATGCAGACCACTTACGTATTGTCCTTGGAATTCTTCGAACCGAGAATTGTATGCAAAATTTTCAAAATGCGAGCTTTGGCTAAATTCTATGACTTTTCTGGGCCATATTATCTCAGCTGATGGCATTCGAGTAGATGTTCAAAAGATTGAGGCTGTGAAGACTTGTCCGAGGCCTACAACACCTACAGAGGTTCGAAGCTTTCTAGGATTGGCAGGTTATTATAGAAGATTTGTGGAAGGATTTTCTTCCATTTCAGCACCATTAAGGAAACTAACACAAAAATCCGCAAAATTCCAGTGGACCGATGCTTGTGAACGCAGTTTCCAGGAATTGAAGGATAAATTAACTTCAGCCCAGTGCTGACCCTCCTAGAAGGACCAGACGATTATGTTGTGTATTGTGATGCCTCTGGTGATGGGTTAGGCTGTGTGTTGATGCAACACGGTAAAGTCAATGCCTATGCTTCAAGGCAGTTGCAGAAACATGAGCAGAATTACCCGACCCATGATCTTGAATTAGCAGCGGTTATTCATGCTTTGAAGATATGGAGACATTATGTGTATGGTGTACATGTTGATATTTATACAGATCATAAAAGTCTCCAGTATATTTTCAAGCAGAAGGAGTTGAATCTACGACAGAGGCGATGGTTAGAATTGCTGAAGGATTATGATGTGAGTATTTTATATCATCCTGGAAAGGCGAACATGGTAGCCGATGCACTTAGCCGCAAATCAATGGGTAGTCTGTGTGAGATTTCTCCAGAATAAGAAAGAATTAATCCGTGAGCTGCACCAGCTAGCTAGCCTCGGAGTTTGTTGAATCGATTCAGGCAATGTGAGAGTTGATATTCATAACCCAGTTGTTTCATCCTTAGACACAGAAGTGAAAAGGCGCCAATATCAAGATTCCCAGTTGAGTCATTATAGAGATACATTTCCAGAGAAAGAAAAATCACCATTTGAAGTTTCGGCGGATGGAGTTCTCAGGTACCGAGGCAGGCTATGTGTTCCAAATGTTACAGGACTACGTTGCCAGATTATAGAAGAAGCTCATTACTCCCGTTATTCTATTCATCCAGGACCGACAAAGATGTACCATGATCTTAAGCTAATGTATTGGTGGGATGGAATGAAAAAGGATATCGCAGAGTTTATGGCTCAGTGCCTAAATTGCCAACAAGTGAAAGTTGAGCATTAGAAGCTTGGAGGGTTGTTACAAGCCATGGAAATTCCAACCTAGAAATGGGAAGTGATCAACATGGCTTTTATTGTAGGTTTACCTCGCTCTCGGTAAAAGTATGACTCCATATGGGTAATTATTGACAGACTCATGAAATCAGCTCATTTCCTTCCAATCAGAACCACATATTCGGCAGAAGATTATGGAAAGTTGTATCTTAAGGAGATAGTGCGACTTCATGGTGTCCCAGTGTCCATTATTACTGACAGAGGAGCACAATTTATAGCTAAATTATAGAAGTCTTTCCAAGAAGGCTTAGGTACTCAGGTAAGGCTTAACATAGCATTTCATCCACAAACTGATGGGCAAGCCGAATGCATTATTCAGACTTTGGAAGATATGTTACGGGCATGTGTGCTAGATTTCGGTGATAGTGGGGATGACCACATACCTCCCGAGAACTTAACATTCGAGGACGAATGTTTTTAAAGGGGGGAAGAGTGTTCCACCTCGAAAAATCTCATGTCGTTGCGCGGTAAATAGACTAACATAGGGTAAGAAGTATATAATGTTCCTACAAGTAAAAAAGGGTACCCATTGATTCTAATTAAGATTCCAAAGACATTTGAGGCAAGAGAAGAAAGTTCGTTGAGGAAGACAAAGTATAAGTCGTGTTTTGGAAAGGTTTGGAAAGAAGCTGGCTAATGTTGATTTAATAATATTTTGAGGAAGAGTTATAACGCTCTTTAGATTGTTATTGAAGTGTTAAACAAGTGCTAATGAGGTTCCAAAAGGATTGGAGATGAAATGAAACGACGAGATTAACTTCAGAAAAATAGAGTTATACGACCACTTATACGGTCCGTATAAATTTATACAGTCCGTATAAGGGTCCGTATAACCTCAACAGGAAGGGAAAATCCCTGATGGTGAAGTACGGTCACTTATACGTACTGTATAATGTTATACGGACCGTATAAGTGTCCATATAATACGGTCGGGACAGTTGTTTTTTCCAAGTATAAATATAAATTACCACTTCTAATTTTTAATTTTTTACATCTTCTCCACTTCTCTTAAGGCCTCTAGAAGGTTCCGCACATTTCATTAACATAAATTCAAGGGAAAACAAAGATCAAATACCAAAGACTAGTAGAATCAAGTGCAAGAATGCTAATTAGGGTTGATGGAAGATAGAAATTTCTTTGGAAGTGAAGCTAGGGTTTTCTCCAAGAGAAGCATTTCCATCCAAAACCCATAACTTCACAATCAAAGGTGATTTTAATGTTCATTTCATGGTATTAAGAGTATTGAATTGTTGAAAGACTTGGATTATGGAAGAAAGTAGAAAATGGGTTACAAATATGAGAATAGTGGAAATCTTGAATGGTAACTTGACTTGAATCATAGTTCTTGACATGTTATGGGTATAATCTCATTATGAATGATATTAAGAATGTAAAAGAAGCATTATATGTGAATGAATGCGACGTTGGGTGATAACCATGGTTGTGGATGACTTTGAGAGGAGATTTTGAGAATTGAATAATGACTAACTTAACGAAGTTCATGGATTATGATATTGTGGGTGTGTTGTTGATGTTTGGGAGTTGTTATATTATATGGAGAAAGTTATAAAAAACAAAGGAGATGCTGCCCAATTTTCACTAGCTTTAGCTTAAGCTTAAGCATGTTTCCGATTATCTAACCTCAGTACGAACACTCTTGAATGTCCGCGATCATTGGAGGGAAGCGTTTAATCGATAAAGATAGAGAGGCGTAAAGGTATGTGAGGCTAGTAACTTCTTTTTCTAAGGCATGATTCCAATAATATGACATTCATTTATCTTTCCATGACTTTCTCATATTGCGGAAATTATAAGTCTATGGCTATCAAGGGCTACTCATAAGATAATGAGAAGAGACGTGTTATGATCGTGATAATGATGACGATGAATCCAAAACTAGAGACCCTAAAGCTCATGATATGATATTCTTATGATGCTAATGATCCTTATATGATTCCTTGATGTTATTCATTGTTTCTAGACTCGCCTTATAATGCTAGTTCCTTCAAGGTGAGACATGATGATTATGACTACTCCATAGTGGAATCGGGGGTTCTCAACCTTACGTCACCCCGATAGAGTTGTAGCATTTAATTGATTTTAATGCATGCTTTATGATAAGTATATAATGATGAGATTACACCATGCCTAGATGGCCGGGCAGGCATAACACCGCTAAGACAGGCAGCTTATTATTACACTGTGCCTAGATGGCCTGGCATGACACCGCTAAGGCGGGCGGCTTGCGATAACACCGTGCCCATTTGGCCGGACATGACACCACTAGTGGGCGGCGAGTGATAGTTACCCGGATGCGGGTTAACGATGATGGTATATTTGATATGCATAATATGTGTTATCCTTTAAAAGTTAAGCATGCATAGTATTCGCCTTAAGAGGCATTGACGTAAAGGTTATATCTCTGCCTCATGTTTCATTATTTCTTTATTATGCTAGTATTATTCTTGCCTTACATACTCTGTACATTTTTCATACTGACGTCCTTTCTTTTTGGACGCTGTGTTCATGCCCACAGGTAGACAGGGAGGTGGCCCAGATTCTTAGGAGCTACTCAGCAGATTCACAGGAGCACTCCACTTGTTATATCCCGTATTTTGTACATTCGGATAAGTCAAGATAAGTGCGAGAAGTTAAGGGCAAGGCTATATTTTGATCTTGTTTAATACACAAGTTGTTTATGAAAATTATTGATGTGGAAATATTAAGAAAGGGTAGGGGTAAAAAGGAAAATTCACAAGGTGGCTCATGGAAATATTAAGGGAAGTTTGGGGTTAAAAGTGAATTATGGGAACTTAAAATTCTTGAACAAAAAAAAAGGCCAAGTGGCGCCGTGTAAGGTGGGGTGGGCCTTGGCCCACATGGATGAGTTATATATGTGTATATTAGATGACTTATTAGTCATATTCTTCATCTTCCACACTTAGAAAATTCAAGAAACTTGGAGAAAAACAAATAGGGCCATTCGGCCATGGTGTAGCCGAACAACACCTTGGAAAATTTGATCACAAAAAAAATATTTTCTCCTAGCAAATCAACTAATTGGAAGGTCCTCTTTAATGTGAGATAGTTGTTGGAGCAATTAAACCACTCCTTGTTGCAAATTCATAACCCTAGCTAAGTGAGAAGTGTGGTGAAAAGGTAAGGTTTAATATATCATATATCTCCCCCCTGGTTGCTAGTAGAATTGGGATAAAACCTGAACCGATAGAACTGTTCGAGGTAGCTACACCGGTCGGGGATTCTGTTATAGCAAGGCAGGTATATAGAGATTGTTCAGTAATTATATGTGGCCATTGCACCAAGGCCGATTTGATAGAGCTGGATATGATAGAATTCGATGTTATTATGGGCATGGATTGGTTAGCCTCTTGTTATGCCAACGTTGACTGTCAGAAAAAGGTAGTCCGCTTCTAATTTCCAGGAGAACCAATTATAGAATGGGCAGGAAATACAGCATCGCCGAGGGATAATTTTATTTCATACCTGAAGGCCAGGAAAATGATTCAAAAGGGGTATATTTATCATCTGGTTCGCGTGCATGATATTAAAGCGGAAGCACCTACACTTCAATCAGTTCCAGTAGTTAATGAATTTCCAGATGTATTTCCAGACGAGCTTCCAGGCCTTCCTACTGAACGGGAAATAGAGTTTACGATAGATGTGCTGCCAGATACCCAGCCTATATCTATTCCTCCTTACAGAATGACACCTGCAGAATTGAAGGAATTGAAGGAACGACTGAAGGATTTAATAGAGAAAGGCTTCATTAGACCCAGTACATCACCTTGGGGAGCACCGATATTGTTCGTAAGGAAGAAAGATGGATCGCTACGGATGTGCATAGATTATAGGCAGCTGAACAAGGTGACTATAAAGAATAAATATCCCCTTCCCCGGATTGATGATTTATTTGACCAGTTGTAGGGTGCTAAGTATTTCTCAAGATAGATTTGCGCTCGGGCTATCACCAGATACGGGTAAGAGAGGAAGATATTCTGAAGACTGCATTCAGGACCCGATACGGGCACTACGAGTTCAGGGTAATGTCTTTCGGACTGACCAACGCCCCAGCAATGTTTATGGACTTGATGAATCGGGTATTCAGACCGTTCCTAGACATGTTCGTGATTGTATTTATTGATGATATTCTGGTTTATTCACGATCGGAGGAGGAGCATTCAGATCATTTGAGGACAGTACTCCGAACACTCCGACAACAGAAATTATATGCTAAGTTCTCCAAATGTGAATTCTAGTTGACTTCAGTGGCATTTTTGGGGCACATCGTCGGAGCAGATGGTATTCGGGTCGATACACAGAAGATGAAGGCCGTAAAGAATTGGCCTAGGCCTACGACACCTATTGAGGTACGTAGTTTTCTGGGATTGGAAGGATATTACAGGAGATTTGTGGAGAATTTTGCTTCGATTGCAGCACCGTTAACGAAGCTGACTTAGAAGGCAGCAAAATTCCAGTGGACCGATGCTTGTGAACGAAGCTTCCAGTTGCTGAAGGAAAAGTTGATTACAGCACCAGTTCTAACTCTTCCCGAGGGGCCAGACGGGTATGTCATTTATTGTGATGCTTCCGGTGTTGGGATAAGTTGTGTATTAATGCAGCATGACAGAGTTATAGCCTATGCCTCCCGGCAGCTCAGACCGCACGAAAGGAATTATCCTACTCATGACCTGGAATTAGCAGCGGTAATTCATGCTTCGAAGATATGGCGGCACTACTTATATGGCGTTCATGATGATATTTATACAGGCCACAAAAGCCATCAGTACATCTATAAGAAAAAGGAGCTGAATTTGTGGCAAAGGAGATGGCTCGAGTTGTTGAAAGATTATGATGTTGACATTTTATATCATCCTGGGAAAGCCAATGTTGTAGCTGATGCACTTAGCCGCAAGTCTATGGGCAGCTTGACCGACATACAGCCAGAAAGGAAAGAAATAGTTCGTGAAATTCATCAGCTAGCTAGTCTTGGAGTCCGTTTGGCTGATTCTGGAAATACTGGGGTTTCTGTCCGAGAAGTTGCAGAGTCTTCTATTATGGAAGAAGTAAAGCGACGCCAATATGAGGATCCTGTTCTTGCACAGTACAGGGATGCATCCCTTGATAAGGAGAGGACCCCGTTCGAGATTACACCTGACGGAGTATTATTATATAGAGACAGGTTATGTGTACCTGACGTTGCAGGGCTGCGGCGGCAGATTATGGGACAGGCACATTATGCTCGGTATTATGTTCATCCGGGATCAACAAAGATGTACCATGACCTCAGATGCTTATACTGGTGGGATGGTATGAAAAGGAACATCGCAGAGTTCGTTGCTCGGTGCCCAAATTGCCAACAGGTAAGATCGAGCATCAGAAGCCTGGTGGGTTGTTACAGGAAATGGAGATTCCGACTTGGAAGTGGGAAGCAATTAATATGGATTTCATTACAGGTTTACCACGCACTCCACGAAGGTATGATTCCATATGGGTTATTGTTGATAGGCTCACAAAATCAGCCCATTTTCTCCCAGTCAGGACCACCTATTCGGCGGAGGATTATGCCCGGTTATATATTAAGGAGATAGTAAGACTTCACGGAGTTCCCACATCTATTATATCCGACAGAGGTGCTCAGTTTATAGCTAACTTCTGGAGATCATTTCAAGAAGGATTGGGGACCCAGATATGTCTTAGTACCGCATTTCACCCACAGTCTGACAGACAGGCCGAGCGTACAATTCAGACACTAGAAGATATGCTACGGGCCTGTGTTATTGACTTTAAGGGTAGCTGGGACGACCATTTGCCACTTATTGAGTTCGCTTATAATAATAGCTACCATTCCAGTAGCCAGATGGCACCGTATGAAGCCCTATATGGCAGGAAGTGCAGATCACCGATCTGTTGGTTCGATATGGGTGAAACTAGGTTAATTGGTCCAGACATGGTTCGACAAGCAGTGGATAAAGTGAAGCTCATTCGGGAACGGTTATTAGCAGCTCAGAGTCGACAGAAATCATATGCGAATAATCGACGTCGACATTTAGAATTCCAGATTGGCGATTGGGTATTTCTGAAAGTGTCACCCATGAAAGGTGTAATGAGATTCGACAAGAAAGGTAAGCACAGTCCAAGGTATATTGGACCTTATCAGATCGTCCGCAAGGTAGGCAAGGTTGCTTATGAATTAGACTTACCGTCTGATTTAGAAGCAGTGCATCCGGTCTTCCATATGTCGATGCTTCGCAAATGTATTGGTGACCCTTCCAGAATATTTCCCATAGATGACATTCAGGTGACAGAGGAGTTATCCTATGAAGAGCAGCTGAAAGCCATACTAGATTGTCAGGTGAGAAGACTGTGTACTAAAGATGTGGCTTCTGTTAAGGTATTATGACGGAACAATAACAGGGGGGAGGTGACCTGGCAAGCTGAAGAAGAGATGAAGAAGAAGTATCCTCACTTGTTTCCGATATCTACAGGTAATTTAAATTTCTGAATTGGTTATGTTGATTGATAGGTGGATTGTGTATGATAGTTATAAAGGAAATTCCCCCGAAGTATTTATAACCCTATAAGACTAATTCAACATTCGAGGACGAATGTTCTAAAGGGGGTGAGGATGTTATATCCCGTATTTTATACATTCGGATAAGTCAAGATAAGTGCGAGAAGTTAAGGGCAAGGCTATATGTTGATCTTGTTTAATACACAAGTTGTTTATGAAAATTATTGATGTGGAAATATTAAGAAAGGGTAGGGGTAAAAAGGGAAATTCACAAGGTGGCTCATGGAAATATTAAGGGAAGTTGGGGGTTAAAAGTGAATTATAGGAACTTAAAATTCTTGAACAAAAAAAAAGGTCGAGTGGCCGTGTAACGTGGGGTGGGCCTTGGCCCACATGGATGAATTATATATGTGTATATTAGATGACTTATTAGTCATATTCTTCATCTTCCACACTTAAAAAATTCAAGAAACTTGGAGAAAAACAAAGAGGGCCATTCGTCCATGGTGTAGCCGAACAACACCTTGGAAAAATTGATCACAAAAAAATTATTTTCTCCTAGCAAATTAACTAATTGGAAGGTCCTCTTTAACGTGAGATAGTTGTTGGAGCAATTAAACCACTCCTTGTTGCAAATTCATAACCCTAGCCAAGTGAGAAGTGTGGTGAAAAGGTAAGGTTTAATCTTCTTTTCTATGTGTTAGAAATGATTTGTGCATGTTGTAGTATGTAGAAATGGATGAAATTCATGAAAATAAGGATGTTATGTGGTAGTCATGTAGGTGTAGGTGTTGTGTAGAAAGGATGAATTAATTTTACTTAGTATTTTGGTTGTTGTTGTAATGGATTCTATGATGGAAGTGAGTTTAATAATTCTAGTTGAAGTTGTAATTGTTGGATAGTTGTTTTAGAAGCCAATGTGACTTTAATACCACTTCTTGTATTTATGGAAAATAATGTTGTTAGTGCGTGAATTGTTGGTGTAGTTCATGAATTTGAAAGAAGGAAATGTGTTGTTATTGCTATTGTCGCATTTTGGAGGTTTCGGGTGAAGTGGCATATTGGTTAGATTATTTTCTAATATTGTGCGGATTGTTTGAAGTGTTCTTGAGTTTTGTTTGAATGGTTTCGGATTAGTATTTGGGTGTGCGAGCATTGATGTTAGCTTGATTGTATGTAGTTGAAGTGAATGTAAATGGAATGCCGTCGAATTATGTAAAAGGGAGTTGCTAATGTTAGAATGTGTTTTGAATTAATTGTTGATGTTGTTAATATGGTTGTTGGTATTGTTGTTGATGATTTGGCCGAGTTGAATTCTCGGGGTTGTTGAATTTACAGGGGAAATGCTGCCGAAATTTCTGTAGACAAGTACTAGCTTAGGATTGAATTCCTAAGTACTTGTAGCTAACGTTTGGTATTTAATGACGTTATTGTAGATCTTGGGGAGCCCGAGACTTGAGTTGGGATTAGCTTAGGAAGCGAGCAAGGTATGTAAAGCTTACCCTTTCCTTCTTTTGGCATGTCCTAGTTGCAAGTAAGCTATGAAACGAGCCTCGGGATAACTCCATTCATAAGATTCGAGCATGTCGACGATTTTTATTCACTTCTTGGTGTTAGTATTCCTAATATAGTCGAACTATGGTCTTTGTGGCTTTTGTATGATTAGATAACAAATATGTGTAAAGGATTTTTATTCCTAACAGCTTTATGTCGAAAAATGTCCGTAACTTTCATAGACGAGCTCGGATCGGTCCGATACGTTCCTAGAGGATCCTAAAGCGAATAATGTCCATAACTTTCTTATACTAACTCGGATTGACTCGAAACGTGTTTATGATCTTCAAGCGTCGACTAGTGTATGTACCTATCGAGTCTTAAAAATTGATTTATGTGCATATAGTTTCTCACTACTCTGCTCGTGCATACTGTTATTATAACCTTCGCCGAGTCCCGGGCTGGTTCTGTCATTGTGCGCTCTATGTTATATTCGGCAGTATGATGTGTTACAGTTCCCCGAGTCCCTCGCTAGGGGGCCGAGTACCGCTTATATACGGCGTTATGATGTGTTATGGCGTATGATGTGCTATGATGCTATGATGTGTTTCGGGGTTGTACGGAGATATGAAATCTTCTGGAGTATGATGTGTTGTGGCGCCAGCGTCGGAGTGGCGACCACGTTCCTGAGACCTATGCATGATTTCTTTTTTATATGCATTATTTGTGTTTCAAAAACAGGCTTTTTGGTATACTGATCTCTGTACTCATTTTCCATACTTCTTATTTCAGTTATGATCTTGATTATTGTATTTCATGCTTTATATACTCAGTACATATTTCGTACTGACCCTCTTTCTTCGGGGGCTGCGTTTCATGCCCGCAGGCACAGACGCTCATTGTGGTTGGGTATGATGATTAGCATAATGAGTGGTGCTCGGTAGTCAGCTCCGGGTAACCGTCATAGCCCCTAGTGGGGTCGTGACAAAATTTGCCCTCCCGTGGAAATAATGACTCAAAGAAGGATCCTAACCACTCGTAGGCGCGAGGAGACCGCCAGAAGATGGAGTAGCCACATTTAATAGACAGAAAGGAGTTTTCAAAAGCATCAGGTAGCCACATCCCTATAAGAGGGGAGGTTATGAGGTATAAAAAAGAAGTTAAAAACATAAGCAACGATAATAAACGCTTATAAAAAAGAGCTAACATGGGAAAGAGATAGTTAAGAAATAAAAAGGGGAGTATGTATCTAAGTAACATAAGGGGAAACTGCTAATCAAAAAGGGTCAATAGGTGAGTCTATGAAGGCACATACGATATACCAGCAAGATGATCTAACATGATCATTAAAGGGACATGAATTACAACCCCATTGCATCCTAATAGGGGAGTTTAGCAAGACCATAAGAAAGGAAGGATTGGTAAAGGTAAGGCATGGAGGGGTACGACCCTAAAATAAGCAAGTTGTTAGGGGTAGGAACAAGAAGCGAGTACAAGTACTGGAAAAGGGTATACCGGTGCGAGAAGACTCGTAGTTAGGCAAAGGAGCGAGGCAAGAAGGGGGCAAACTTGAAATTATACGCCAAGGTTACGAAAGATAAGTGTCGCAGGATTATACCCTTAACATGGAAAGCAAACTAATCATTGTCAATAAGAGGTTGTCAGTAGAACTATTACACCTCGTAAGTTTGTACATTAAGAGTCGTTAGATGTTAGTTGTTAAATTGTGGACATTGGAGTTACCTCCGAAGAGATATGAGGTTATATGTGCTTAACTTATGATTATGAGGGGAAATTTTGGCCCAACATGGAGAAAAGATATCTTTTAGTATATGAGGAGATCTTGTTAAACCTTGGAAATTTCATGTCGTCGTGTAGTGAATGAACCAATGTGAGCTTAAGGATAACAGGAAGTTCTAAAGACTATAAGATGGATATTTAGTAGTTTTAGAATGCATACGTTAAGATTTTGAAGTCATATGAATTGATGAAATAAGGATTGATAAGGACAAGTGGAGTACAAGTGGAGTTTAGGAAAGGTTTCGTAAATGATTGCGTCAAGAATTTTTTGGTAAGGCCTTGAGGACGAGTTATAGGGATGTTTAGAAACTTAATGAAGTATTAAACAAGTGTTAAGAAGGACCGTATAAGGGTCTGTATAACCTAACAGAAAGAATGTGTTCCATGGTGGTGAACCACAGACACTTATACGGACCGTACAATGTTATACGGATCGTATAAGCGGTTCGTATAATGCCCGACGGGCTGATTAAGGTTAATGTATAAATACATGTTTCCACTTTTATTTTCTCATTCTTTCCACTTCTCCACTTCTCTCTAAGCCTCTAGAACATTCCATACATTCCATTTTCAAGAATAAAAGGGAAATCAAAGGTTCATATCATAAATTCAAGTGAATCGAGTGCAAGGAAGCTCTTTGGGGTTGCTAGAGTCAAGAAATCCCATGGAAGTTGAAGCTAGGGTTTTCTTCAAGTGAAGTATTGCCAACCAAAACCCGTTCCAACACATTCAAAGGTGAGTTTTATGATTATTCCATGTTGTTTAAGGTATTGAAAAATTGAAACACTTGGATTGTAGAAGGAGATAGAAAATGGGTTATGAATGTAAGAATAATGTTATTTTGAGAAGTAGCTTGGAATGAATCATGATTCTTGATATGTTGTGATTGTAATTACGTTATGAATGATGTTAAGAGCATGAGAGAAACATTAAATGAGAATGAATGTAATGTTGTATTATGATCATGATTATGGATTACCTTGAGAGGAAATTGTGGGGATTGGATAACGATGAATTTGACAAAAGTTATTGATGATGATATTATGAATGTTATTATTGACGTCTGGGAGTTGATATAGGATATGGAGAGAGTAGTAGAAACAAAGGAGATACTGCCCAATTTTCTCTAGCTTTAGTTCAAACACGCTTATGTTATCGATTATCTAATATGAGTATGAACTCTCTTGAAGGTAGAAACGTGAATATTGGAAGAGGAACGTTCAAGCAATAGAGTAGCTAAACGAAAAGGCATGTAAGGCTAGTCCCTTTTTTTTCTAAGGCATGACTCCTATGACATGAATCTTCCTAATTTTCCATAATCTTCCTAAATAAAGGAACTATGAGTCCATGACTGTAACGAGCTATATATGTATGAGATAAAGAAAAGAGATACGATACGAGCATGATAATGATGATGATGAATTTAAGTATAAAGAATCCTAGAGTAACATACGATGTCCATGAGGTTAATGATCCTAAATATGATTCCATTGATGCTTTTCTTATGTACACTCACCTTAAAATGTTAGTCCCTTCAAGGTGAGACATAATGATTATGACCACTCCATAATGTAATCGGGGGTTCACGGGCTTATGTCACCCCGACATAGCCATAATTTCCTTCAAGTTCTAATGTATGTTTTGATGATAAATGTATAATGATGCTAAGTTATGATAAGTTATGATAAGTTAATGATATGCCTATGAGATGTACAATAATGTTAAGTCTATAATGTGCTCACGATGATACAATTCCACCGTGCCTAATTGGCCGGACATGTCACTGCAAAGGTGGGCTGCTTGTGATTCCACCATGCCCAAGTGGCCGGACATGTCACCGCTAAGGTGGGCTGCTTATGATTCCACCGCGCCTAGAAGGCTGGACATGATCACCACTAGTGGGAAGCATATGATGGTTACCCGGACGCGGGTTAACGATGATGATATATATATGATACGATGATGTATGCGCTATGATGATACATGTACTATGATTATATATTATATATGTAAGAACTGTATCCCTCCTTAAAAGTTACGCAGGTTACATCTTCATCTTATGTCTTATGATTTCTCTATTTTGGTAATTTCATTCATGTCTTACATACTTAGTACATTATTTGTACTGACGTCCTTTTTCTTTGGACGCTGTGTTCATGCCCACAAGTAGACAGGGAGGTGATCCAGACTCGTAGGAGCTATTAGCTGACTTGAGGGCACTCCATTGTTCCGGAGGTGCCATTGACTTATTATTTTGTGTATATATGTATATGTATTTTAGGTACGATGGGTCCTGTCCCATCTCTATGTCTAACACTCTAGTAGAGGCTCGTAGATACGTATTTGTGGGTAGTATGGTCCCACGACGTCCT
Organism: Lycium barbarum; assembly: GCF_019175385.1. Classification (NCBI taxonomy): domain Eukaryota; kingdom Viridiplantae; phylum Streptophyta; class Magnoliopsida; order Solanales; family Solanaceae; genus Lycium; species Lycium barbarum. The sequence continues at coordinate 46,696,958 of NC_083339.1, read as the reverse complement.
CATATGTATATATATTATTATTTTTTATAGCCGAAGGGCTTATGTATATAAGGTAATTATGTTTCCAAATGAAAAATGGTTTTCCTATGATTTGAGTATAAGATTAATGAATGAACACTCGATGAGTACGATGGGTAATGGTATGAGCGGTGCTCGGTGGTTAGCCCCGGGTACCCGTCATGGCCCTTAGTCGGGTCGTGGCAAAAATGGTATCAGAGCAGTTCAGTCCTAGGAAGTGTCTACGAGCCATGTCTAGTAGAGTCTTATTTATGGTGTGTTGCGCGCCACACTAATAAACAGCAGGCTACAGGACATTTAGGAAAAATGACCATCTTTCACCTTAAGAGATCGTGCGATAGAGTGGTGTTATAAGATTTTCTCCTCCTTAATAGTATGCTATGATTTCAAAAATGCCGCCATATGGAAAAGCTACAGCCGCCCAGAAGGGCTAGAGTGTCACGACCAAGCTAGGGGCCACGACGGGTACCCGGGGCTAGCCACCGAGCACTGCTCGTTCTACTACTCGTCTTGCTCATTTAATGCTCTTTTATCAACTTTATAATAAAATTGGAGGAAAATCATATTTTATATGGAAACGTAAATACCTTTATTTACATATGCCTCTCGTCCATCAAAACAATATGTACGTATAATAGCATTTCGTGAGACTATCTAACCCACACTACGCATCTACGAGCCTCTACTAGAGTACTAAACATAAGGACGAGACAAGACCCCGTCATGCCCAAAATTACATATACACAAATGTACACAAAAGAATAGTCATAAGCACCTCCGAACAAAGGAGTACTTTCAATCAGCTGACAGCTAATGCGGGTTTGGGTCGAGCTCTCTTCCCTGTCTACCTGTGGGCATGATCACAGCGTCCAAAGTAAACAGACGTCAGTACGAATATTGTACCAAGTATGAGAGGCATAAACAAGGAAATAAGGCAACGACATACAAGAAGCATCAATATGGAATGACTGTATCTGGCTGACAAGTGTAAAAGAATTAATGCATGCTGGCTTACTCATAGTCATCATCAGGATATGCGTGCATAAATATATGTATATAAGCTGCCCGCCCATATAGGTATGGTGTAATAATGTATAAGCTGCCCGCCCATATCGGATCGGTGTGATAATCATAGCATTAGCCTGCGTCCAGGCCTCCCGCGTCCAGGGTATCATCTCATGCCGCCCACTAGTGGTGTCTGCCCATGCCATTTGGCCATGGTGTATCGTATAGTTGCCCGCCTTAGTGGTGACTGCCCGGCCAACTAGGTGCGGTGTTAAATCATCATCATACATGCTCATCTTAACATACTTATCATAACACATGCATATGGCTTATGAACAACTTTACTTTATCGGGGTGACGTAAGGTAGTGGTCCCCCGATTCCATTATGGAGCAAGTATGGACATCCTGCCTCACCTTGAAGGAACTAACATATAAGGTGAGTGTGCGCAATAAATATCATCATATCATATTTCTTATCTTATGTTACCATTCATAGATGTAGGCTTTTAGCTTTCCTGAATATAGGAACCCATGAAGAGGAGGAAAAATTATGCTATGAGATTCATGCCATTAGAAGGAAGGGACTAGCCTCACATACCTTTGACGTTTAACTAAGCTATCGTTCGCTTGTTCTCTTTTGATATCGCGTTTCTACCTTCAAAAGAGAATTCGCACTTACGTTAGTTAATCGACTATAAGAACGCGCTACTATTTCTAGGGAAAATTGGGCGGCACTTCCTTTGTTTATACTACTTTTCCCATATTCTATATTAACTCCCAAAGGCTCATAAAAACGTTCACAATATTGTCTTCAACAATCATCATTTATCTACATTTACCACATTCCACCATTTTTCTACAATTTCTCCACATTTATGGGCTTTAGCTCATCATCACATTTTCTCATACATCACACCTACTTCATGGTATACACGTCATTTATAGCATATTTATACTCCCAACTCATCAACATACATAATGCAATCCAACTATCATTCGAGTATGGCACTATTCACATTTTATGACCCATTTACTACACTCTTCTATAATTCATGCGTTTCAATGTATTAATGCTTCAATCATTATGAGAAGGTCATCAAACTTACCTTGGGTAGTGTTGGAACAAGCCTTGAGCAACAACACTCTTTTATGCCAAAAACCCTATTTCACTTCCTTTGATATTTCTTGGTGTAGATGAACTTTGATAGGCTTCACACTCTTGATTTCATGAATTTGGTGTTGTTGATCTTGATTTTCCTTTGATTCTTTTAAATTCTTGTGGATGAGGTGTTTTGGAGTATTCTAGAGAGTTCTTGAATTGTGAAGATGAGAAATGAAATAAAATGAGCTTGGGGTCCCTTATACTTAACTTAAAAATCTAATTTTTATCAACAGTAGTCGGGGTGTACAGTGGCTGTAAACCTAGTTTACGGGTTGTATTCTGGTTTACGGTCCGTCCTTTATGACTGTATTTAAGCATATCAGAAACAGAAAGGTTTGCTGTAGGTCATGGTGGTTTACGGTCACAGTTTACGGGCCGTATTTCAATTTACGGTCCGTATTCTGAGTCGTATTTTTCCATTTCAACATTTGACCGAAAGTTGAAGTTTTGATAGTTGGAAGACGATGGCACTTTACGGTCCGTAAATCACTTTACGGGCCGTATTCTGTTTTACGACCACTAGGCCTAAATGCAAATCTGCAACCTTCGCATTTTCAAAACTCATGGGTAGTCATTCCCTTCTTAGTAGAACATCGTACACTCATACTCTTCGTTGGCCCATTCATTGTATGCTCACGGAAAATTTTCCGAGGTGTAACAAAGACTACGATGAAAAGGCGGGTAGAAAGAGAGCCGCCAATGAATATAGAAGAGGGCGAATCATATAATGAGGCTCTATCTAATACTTTTTCCACTCCGCCTATTATAGAAGAACAAGAAGGGGCTTCAGCTCCAGCTCTTATGCCTCCAGTTCCTCTACCGGCTACTTCGGGTTAACAAGTGACTGAGGCTATTCACCTATTGACGCAGTTAGTTGCCGCCCAGGCACAGCGGCAGAATGCGGGTCCAAGTGTTCCGGAATCTAGTACCAGAGCCCGTGATTTTGTGAGTTTGAATCCTCCGGAGTTTTTCAAGTAAAACCCGAATGAAGACCCGCAAAGTTTTATTGATGAAATGTTGAGAACATTGAATATTATTCATGCCTCCGAAACTAAATCGGTGGAGTTGGCATCTTATAGACTCCGAGATATGGTGGTATTATGGTATAGTAATTGGATATCGTCAAGAAAAGAGAATGCGCCTCCTCCCGTTTGGCAAGAATTTGTAGATGCCTTCATTCGCCACTATTTGCCACCCGAGGTCCGCCGAGCTAGAGCAGATAGATTTTTGGCCGACATGGGAGATAGGGTGCACAGGTTTGTGAGTGGATTAGGGCCACATTTATTTAAGGATTGTTTGACGGCTTCGTTACAAGATGGGATGGATATTTCCCGTATTCAAGCCCATGCCCAGAATTTAGAAGGACAACAACATCCACAAAGAGATGATTGTGATATTTATAGAGGGCAAAGCAAGAGGGCCAGATCCATGGGGGCAGGTAGTGATTATAGAGGGGGATCGAGGCAGACATATCCCAGACACTCAGGCCAGTCGGCGACTAGTGCACCTCCACGATTTCCAGGTAGGAGAATTGACCGCTCCATTCCTTCAGGACAGGGTCAGAGTTCGAGAGCTTCAGGTTCCCAGTTTGGAGATGATTACAGCCAGAGGAGACCACCAGTCCCACGATGTAGCTAGTGCAGAAAATTACACTCGGGGCCGTGTCACCAGGGCACAGATGCTTGCTATGTTTGTGCACAGACCGGGCACTTGATGCGTGATTGTGTCTCGAGGTATGGTAGAGGTGGGGTTCAGCCCACAGGATCAGCGGCTGGTTCCACTTCAGTGCGCCCGGTAAGGCAGACTCCCCAGATTCCAGCAGGTCGAGGTAGAGGCAGAGGGGGAGCATCTACTTGAGGTGCCACTCAGCCTCATATGTATGCTTTAGCCAGACGACATGATCTTGAGTCCTCCCCGGATGTGGTTACACGTATATTATCTGTATTTTCCCATAATGTGTTTGCATTGATAGATCCGGGTTCTACCCTATATTATATTACTCCGTATGTTGCTGGTCGTATTAGGGTGAAACCTGAGCCAATAAAACCTTTTGAGGTATCCACTTCGGTTGGTGATCCCGTAATAGCTAGACAAGTGTATAAAAATGTGTAATTGTGATATGCAACCGCCAGACTAAAGCTGATTTAGTTGAGCTGGAGATGTTAGATTTCGATGTGATTATGGGTATGGATTGGCTGGCCTCTTCCTATGCTAATGTTGATTGCCAAATGAAAGTAGTTCGATTTTAATTTCCGGGAGAGCCCGTGCTTGAATGGAAGGGTAATACAGCCTCTCCAAGAGGTAGGTTTATTTCCTACCTTAAGGCAAGAAAGATGATAGCTAAGGGATATATTTATCACTTAGTCCGAGTTCACGATACCGAAGCAAAGTCGCCAACTTTCCAATCCGTTCTGGTAGTGAATGAATTTCTTGATGTATTTGTAGACGAACTTCAAGGCCTTCCTTCGGAAAGAAAGATTGATGTCGCTATTGATGTGTTGCTGGACACCAAACCCATTTCTATTCCTCCTTACCGGATGGCTCCGGTAGAACTGAAAGAGCTAAAGGCACAGTTGATAGATTTGCTTGAGAAGGTGTTTATTAGACCCAGTTAATCACCATGAGGAGCACCTGTCCTATTTGTAAGAAAGAAAGATGGATCCCTACGAATGTGCATCGATTATAGGCAGTTGAATAAGGTGACGATAAAGAACAAATATCCTCTCCCAAGGATTGATGATTTGTTTCATCAACTACGGGGTGCCAAGTGGTTTTCCAAAATAGACTTGAGGTCAGGTTATCATCAAGTGAGAGTTTGAGAAGAAGATATTCCCAAAATAGCTTTCAGAATGAGATATGACCATTATGAATTCCGGGTGATGTCATTTGGGTTAACTAATGCCTCGACAGTGTTCATGAATTTGATGAATAACGTATTTAGGCCTCTCTTGGATTTATTCGTAATAGTGTTCATTTACGACATTCTGGTATACTCTCGTAAAGAATAAGAATATACTGACCATTTACGTATTGTTCTTGGAATTCTTCGAACTCGAAAATTGTATGCAAAATTTTCAAAGTGCGAGTTTTGGCTGAATTCTGTGACATTTCTGGGTCATGTCATTTCAGATGATGGCATTCGAATTGATACTCAGAAAATTCAAGCTGTGAAGAATTGGCCCTGGGCTACGATACCTACATAAGTCCATAGTTTTCTCGGATTTGTAGGTTACTATAGAAGGTTCGTAGAGGGGTTTTCCTCTATTTCGGCCCCATTGATGAAGCTAACCCAAAAGTTAGACAAATTTCAATGGAATGGTGCTTGTGAACGCAGTTTTCAAGAGTTAAAGGACAGATTAACCTCAGCCCCAGTCTTGACACTCCCAGAAGGGCCAGATGGTTACGTTGTCTATTGTGATGCTTTCGGTGTGGGGCTAGGATGCGTATTGATGCAGCACGGTAAAGTTATTGCTTATGCTTCTAGACAGCTGCGAAAACATGAAAAGAACTACCCAACTCATGATCTCGAATTAGCTATAGTTATTTATGCATTAAAGATGTGGAGACATTACTTGTGTAGCGTGCATGTTGATATGTATACAGATCACAAGAGCCTTCAATATATTTTCAAACAGAAGGAGTTGAATCTGCGGCAGAGGCGGTGGTTAGAATTATTGAAAGATTATGTTGTGAGTATTTTATACCACCCCGGGAAGGCAAATGTAGTACCTGATGCGCTTAGCCGCCGATCGATGGGCAGCCTATGTGAAGTTCCTCCACAGAAGAGAGAATTAATTCATGAGCTCCACCAACTAGCTAATCTTGGAGTACGCCCAATTGATTCAGGTAATGTTGGAATTGATATTAATAATCCTACAGTTTCGTCCCTAAATATGGAAGTGAAAGAGCGTCAATATAAAGATCCTCAGTTGAGCCGTTATAGAGACACATTTCATGAAAAAGAGAAGTCTCCATTTGAAACTTCTATGGATGGAATTCTTAGATACCGAGGCAGGCTATGTGTTCCGAATGTTGCGGAATTGCGCCCGTCGAATTCTAGAAGAAGATCATTATTCTCGATATTCTATTCATCCAGGAGCAACAAAGATGTATCATGATCTTAAGTTAATTTATTGGTGGGATGGCATGAAGAGAGACATAGCAGAATTTGTAGCCCAATGTCCAAATTGCCAGCAAGTTAAAATCAAACATCAAAAGCCAGGAGGATTATTGCAAGCAATGGAATCCCTACTTGGAAATGGGAAGTGATCAACATGGATTTTATTTTGGGGTTACCTCGTTCCCGAGGCAAGTATGATTCCATATGGGTGATCGTGGACAGACTCACGAAAGCAGCTCATTTTCTTCCTGTTAGAACTACGTACTCTATAGAAGATTATGCAAGGTTGTATCTTAAGGAGATTGTGCAACTCCATGGTATTCGGATATCCATTATATCATATAGAGGATCACAATTTACAACTAAGTTCTGGAAATCCTTCCAAGAAGGTCTAGGTACTCAAGTAAAGCTTAGCACGACGTTTCATCCGCAAACTAATGGGCAGGCCGAACGTACCATTCAGACCTTGGAAGTTATGCTACAAGCATGTGTTCTAGATTTCGGTGGTAGTTGGGATGACCACTTACTCCTTATTGAGTTTGCATACAATAACAGCTACCATTCCAGTATTCAAATGGCTCCATATGAAGCTTTATATGGAAGGAAGTGCAAGTCTCCAATTGGATGGTTTGAAATAGGAAAAGTATAGCTAATAGGCCCTGAATTGATTCAACAAGCAGTAGAAAAAGTCAAGGTGATCCGAGATCGATTGTTGACAGCCAAATGTCGCCAAAACTCTTATGCGGACAACAGCCGGCGAGACTTAGAATTTCAAGTTGATGATTGGGTATTCTTAAAGGTGTCACCAATGAAAGGAGTGATGAGATTTGTTAAGAAAGAAAAGTTAAGTCCTCAATACATTGGACCTTATAAGATTATCTGCAAGGTGGGTCAAGTAGCTTATGAATTGGACTTGCCTCTAGAACTTGAATCCGTCTATCCAGTTTTTCATGTCTCAATGCTCCGCAAGTGTGTTGGAGACCCTATGAGGATTGTCCTAATAGATTATGTTGAAGTGACAACAAACCTAGTCTATGAAGAAGTGCCCATTACCATAGTAGACAGGCAAGTACGAAGACTTTGAAATAAGGAAGTAGCCTTAGTTAAAGTCTTATGGTGAAATAATAACCGAGAAGAAATGACTTGGGAAGAAGAAGAGAGTATGAAATCCAAATACCCGCACTTATTTCAACCCCCGGAAGAGAGCGAAGATGCAACACCAAGATTATGAGGTATGTAAGTTTTCTTTTTATGCATATGGGTCGTGTGTGCCCAACTTATATTGCTATTGTGTTGTGGCTTTGTGAGGCAATATTATTGTGGACTGTTGTGACAGGATGGTAGCGCCATATTACAGGAGAAACTATGGCAAAATTTTCGTAGAATTCCTGAGTGCTTAACATTCGAGGACGAATGTTCCAAAAAGGGGGGAAGTGTGTTACACCTAGGAAATTTCATGTTGTCGTGTAGTGAATGAACCAATGCGAGCTTAAGGATAACAGGAAGTTCTTAAGACTATAAGACAGATATTTACTAGTTTTAGAATGCATATGTTAAGATTTTGAAGTCATATGAATTGATGAAATAAGGATTGATAAGGACAAGTGGAGTACAAGTTGGGTTTAGGAAAGGTTTTGTAAATTATTGCGTCAAGAATTATTTGGTAAGGCCTTGAGTATGAGTTATAGGGATGTTTAGAAACTTAATGAAGTATTAAACAAGTCTTAAGAAGGTTGTATGAGGATTGGAGATCAAATGACCACTTCGGAAAAACTGTGAGTTACATGACCACCTTACATGGACCGTGGAACTTTATACAGACCGTATAAGGGTCCATATAACCTAACAGAAAGAATGTGTTCAATGGTGGTGAACCACGGACACTTATACGGACCGTACAATGTTATACGGACCGTATAATTGGTCCGTATAATGCCCGACGGGCTGATTAAGTTGCAAGTATAAATACATGTTCCCACTTTTATTTTCTCATTCTTTCCACTTCTCCACTTCTCTCTAAGCCTCTAGAAAATTCCATATATTCCATTTTCAATAATACAAGGGAAATCAAAGGTCCATATCATAAATTCAAGTGAATCGAGTGCAAGAAAGCTCTTTGGGGTTGCCAGAGTCAAGAAATCCCTGGGAAGTTGAAGCTAGGGGTTTTCTTCAAGTGAAGTATTGCCAACCAAAACCCGTTCCTACACATTCAAAGGTGAGTTTATGATTATTCCATGTTATTTAAGGTATTGAAAAGTTGAAACACTTGGATTGTAGAAGGAGATAGAAAATGGGTTATGAATGTAAGAATAGTGTTATTTTGAGTAGTAGCTTGGAATGAATCATGATTCTTGATATGTTGTGATTTTAATTACGTTATGAATGATGTTAAGAGCATGAGAGAAACATTAGATGAGAATGAATGTAATGTTATATTTGATCATGATTATGGATGACCTTGAGAGGAAATTGTGGGGATTGGATAATGATGAATTTGACAAAATTTATTGATGATGATATTATGAATGTTATTATTGACGTTTGGGAGTTGATATATGATATGGAGAAAGTAGTAGAAACAAAGGAGATATTGCTCAATTTTCTCTAGCTTTAGTTTAAACACGCTTATGTTATCGATTATCTAATATGAGTATGAACTCTCTTAAAGGTAGAAACGTGAATATTTGAAGAGGAACGTTCAAGCGATAGAGTAGCCAAACGAAAAGGTATATAAGGCTAGTCCCTTTTTTTTTCCAAGGCATGACTCCTATGACATGAATCTTCCTAATTTTCCATAATCTTCCTAAATAAAGGAACTATGAATCCATGACTGTAACGAGCTATATATGTATGAGATAAAGAAAAGAGATACGATACGAGCATGATAATGATGATGATGAATTTAAGTATAAAGAATCCTAGAGTAACATACGATGTCCATGAGGTTAATGATCCTAAATATGATTCCATTGATGCTTTTCTTATGTACACTCACCTTAAAATGTTAGTCCCTTCAAGGTGAGACATAATGATTATGACCACTCCATAATGTAATCGGGGGTTCACGACCTTATGTCACCCCGACATAGCCATAATTGCCTTCAAGTTCTAATGTATTTTTTTTTTGATAAATGTATAATGATGCTAAGTTCTGATAAGGTCATGATATGCCTATGAGATGTACAATAATGTTAAGTCTATTATGTGCTCACGATGATACAATTCCACCGTGCCTAAATGGTCGGACATGTCACCGCAAAGGCGGGCTACATGTGATTCCACCGTGCTCAAATGGCCGGACATGTCACCGCTAAGGCGGGCTGCTTATGATTCCACCGCGCCTAGTAGACCGGACATGATCACCACTAGTAGGCCGCATATGATAGTTACCCGGACGTGGGTTAACGATGATGATATATATATGATATGATGATGTATATGCTATGATGATACATGTTCTACGATTATATATTATATATGTATGAAATGTATCCCTCCTTAAAAGTTACGCAGGTTATATCTTCATGTTATGTCTTATGCTTTCTCTATTTTGTTCATTTCATTCATGCCTTGCATAATCAGTACAATATTCGTACTGACGTCCGTTTTCTTTGGACGCTGTTGTTACACCTTGGAAAATCCCCCGTATATGTACAGTGAATAAGCTAACCAAGAGCGTAGTGTATGCGATGTTTTGATGAGTAATAAAGAGTATTAGATGACCCTCGACGAGATTCTAAAGGCATACGATGCAATGAAAGAAAGTTGCTAAGGAAAGCGACTCATACGTCGTGTATCGGGTAGGAATTTCAAACAACGAGACCATGATGGCATAATGATGTCTTAGAGAAGTGTGATGATGTCCCTAAGATTGATATTGAGGTGCCAAACAAGTGCCAAGAAGGTTCCATAAGGATCGGAGATCAAACGAGTCGACGAAAACAAGTTCCGCAGAACTGGACAATATACGGCCAGACATACTAGCCGTATAATATATACGGACCATATGTCAAGTCCGTAGATCCAGCCCAGAACACCAAGGTTCACTGGACCAAATATACGATCCCAACATACGGTCAGTAAATATTATACGGACCGTATAAAGATGGTCGGCCATATTTGTATTTTTAATATAAGGGACCCTTTCATTTCATTTTTCATTCCATTCACTCTCCACTCTTGAAGAACCATCTAGAAAACTCTACACTCTTCCACTACAAGAGAAATCAAAGGAAAACTAAGATCATCAACACCAAATCTATGAATCAAAGTGTATGAAACTCAAGTAAAGCTCATCTTCTTCAAAGAAAAACCAAAAGAGGTGAGATAGGGTTTTGTTGCTAGAGGAGAAACTCCACTCAAGACTTGTTCAACCATCATCCAAGGTAAGTTTCATGACCATTTTATGTTGTTTAAGGTATTGGAAGGTTAAGATACCCGAATTGTAGAAGAGCATAGCAAATGGGTCATTCAAGAGTAAATAGTGTCATGAGTGAGTGGTAGTTGAATGGAATCATGAATGTTAGTGTGTTGTGAGTATGAATACGTTATAAATGATATGTAGACCGTGAGATAAGTGTGATACATGGGAAAATACGATAGCGAACCTATAACAATAAATGTGAAGAAATTTGAGAGAAATGGTGGATTTTGTTTAAAGTATATAAAAGATGATTGTTGATTGCCATATTGTGATTGTTGTTGTGAGTGTTGGGAGTTGATACGGAATACGGGAAAAGTAGTATAAACAAAGGAAGTGTTGCCCAATTTTCTCTAGAAATAGTAGTGCGTTCTTATAGTTGGTTAACTAACGATCGTGTGAATCCTCTTTTTGAAGGTAGAGGCGTGACCTTGAAGGAGAATAAGCAAACAGAAAATTTCTTAAACGACAAAGGTATGTGAGGCTTAACTCTTCTTTCAAAAGTCATGAATCCTTCAAGCTTTCCACAAATCCTTCTATAAGATGAAGCTTAAGAGTCCTTCTATATATTAAATCCCCTATGAGCATGATAGTGATGATAATGATCTAGGGTCTAGAGACTCAAGAAATTGTGGCATGATGTTCCTACAATGCTAATGATGTTATTATTGTTAACACTCGCCTTATGATTTATTCCCTTCAAGGCGAGACATGATACTCATAAATGTCCATAATACAATCCGGGGTTCATGACCTTACGTCACCCCGACATAGTATGGTTGTCTTAAAGCCTAATGAATGCTCTTAATGCTGTTGTATGTTATGATAATAAGACGATAAGTAATGCTAACTTGTAACACTATGGGACACATGGAACACTAAAAAATGATAACATGATGCTATGGTTTGGGATGTATAATAATGATGTGTTATGATTGATGTTGTGACGATAAGATTCCACCGTGCCTATATGGCCGGGCATGTCACCGCTAATGCGGGCTGCGTATGATTCCACCACGCCTATATGGCCGGGCATGTCACCTCTAATGCGAGTTGCGATGTTTACACCGAGACGAGAGGGCCGGGCACGATCACCACTAGTGGGCGGCATATGAGGGTTACCCGGACGCGGGTAACGATACAGATTAGGATGTGATGATGTATATGATGACGGACGTGATGATGTATGGGATGTGATAACATGTGTACTATGATTATGTAAAATGTGAAATATGATAGTAATACGATTTCTTTTGACATTGTGCAGGTTATATCTTTGTCCCCTGACTCATGAACTTTCTATTATGATTGTTTATTTCATTCCTACCTTACATACTCAGTACAATATTCGTATTGACGTCCTTTTTTTCTTTGGACGTTGTGTTCATGCCCACAGGTAGACAGGGAGGAGATCTTGCTCCAGATTCTTAGAGGCTGCTAGCTGATTGAAAGCCCTCCATTGTCTCGGAGGTGCCTATGATGATTCTTTTGTGTATAGTTGTAGATGTCATCTCTTAGAGGCTCGTAGATACTCGACGTGGGTCGTGTGGTTTCATGGCATGGTCATTATGTATATATGTATATGTATGTATTATTTTGCTAGCCTAAGGGCTCGTATGTATAAAAGCATTTCGTTTCTAAATGAAAATGGATTTTATTATAAATTGAGCATGAATCAGATAAGTGATGGCTAAATAAGCTTAAGAAGTGATGGCACGTGCGGTGTTCGATGATTAGCCCCGGGCACCCGTCGCGGCCCCTATCTGGGTCGTGACAAAAGTGGTATCAGAGCAGTTCGGTCCTAGGAAGTGTCTACGAGCTGTGTCTAGTAACGTCTTGTTTAGGGTGTGTAGCACGCCACATCAATAAACAAGGGGCTACGGGGCATTTAGGAAAAATAACCATCTTTCTTCGACGAGATCGTGTGATAGAGTCGTGTATAAGATGTTATCCTCTCTAATAGTGTGCTATGATTTTAGAATGCCGCCAAAGGGAAAGGCTACAGCCGCCCAGAAGGGCAAGATTATAAGAAAGAGGTGGGCAGAAAGAGAGCCTCCGATGAATATAGAGGAAGGCGAAACGCACAACGAGGCCTTGTCAAACACTTCCTCTACCCCGCCTAATGTGGAAAAGCAAGGAGGAGCCCCAGCTCCAATTCCTCCGCCGGCTGCTTCGGGTCAACAAATGACCGAGGCTATTCAGTTATTGACCGGGCAACGAGTACAAAGGCCCGTGATTTTATGAGTCTAAATCCCCCGGAATTCTTCGGGTCAAAGCCGGAGGACGACCCCCAAGGTTTTATTGATGAAATATTGAGGATGTTGAAAATTGTCCATGCCTCCAAAACTGAATCCGTGGAGTTGGCATCCTATAGGCTCCGGGATGTGGCGGTGTTATGGTACAACAATTGGGTATTATCAAGAGGAGAGAACACGCCTCCTCCGGTTTGGCAAGAGTTCGTAGATGCTTTCATTCGCCACTATTTGCCACCTGAGGTCGGCCGAGCTAGGGCGGATAGATTTCTTAATTTGAGGCAAGAACACATGAGTGCCCGGGAGTATAGCATGCAATTCAATTCTTTGGTTAGATATGCTCCGACTATGGTGGCCGACATGGGAGATCGGGTACATAGATTTGTGAGTGGTTAGAGACCGTATTTATTCAGAGATTGTCTGAAGGCTCCCTTGTAAGACGGGATGGACATTTCCTGGATACAAGCCCATGCTCAGAATTTAGAGGGACGACAACGACAACAAAGGGGCTATCGCGACAGTGATAGGAGGAAAAACAAAAGGGATAGATCTGAGGGCACAGGTGGTGATTATAGAGGGGGATCGAGGCAGGCTTATTCCCGACATTCAGGCCAGTCAGCGACTAGTGCACCTCCCCGGTTCGCGGACAGGGTATTTGATCGCTCTTTTCCATCAGGAAAGGGTCAGAGCTCGAGAGCTTCGGGTTCTCAGTTTGGGGGTGATTATAGTCAGAGGATACCGCCAGTTCCACGATGTAGTCGGTGCCGCAAATTACATTCAGGACCGTGTCGTCAGGACACTGATGGTTGTTATGTTTGTGGGCAGACCGGACATTTGATGCGAGATTATCCCTCGTGATATGGTAGAGTGGGGTTCAGCCCACAGGCTCAGCAGCGGGTTCCTCGTCAGCACGCCCCGTAGGGCAGACTTCTCAGATGACAGCAGGCCGAGACAGAGGCAGAGGGGCAGCATCTACTTCGGGTGCCACTCAGCCCCGTGTATATGCTTTAGTGGGAGGACAGGATCTCGAGTCCTGTCCAGATGTAGTCACAGGTATATTGTCTATATTCTCCCGTGATGTGTATGCGTTGGTAGATCCAGGTTCTACATTTTCTTATATTACTCCATATGTTGCTGGTTGTATCGGGGTAAAACCAGAGTCAATTAAACCCTTTGAGGTACTCACCCCAGTTGGCGATCCTGTGATAGCAAGACAAGTGTACAAAAATTGTGTTATTGTGATATGCGATCGTCAGACCCAAGCTGACTTGATTGAGTTAGAAATGGTAGAATTCGATATAATCATGGGTATGGATTGGTTGGCCTCGTGTTATGCAAATGTTGATTGTCGCACAAAAGTGGTTCGATTCCAATTTTCGGGAGAGCCCGTGCTCGAATGGCAGGGTAATACAGCATCTCCGAAAGGTAGGTTTATTTCCTACCTCAAGGCAAGGAAGATGATAGCCAAGGGCTATATTTATCACTTAGTTCGGGTTCATGATACCGAGGCAAAGCCACTAATTTTCCAGTCAGTTCCGGTAGTGAATGAGTTTCCAGACGTATTTCCAGATGAACTTCCAGGTCTTCCACCAGAAAGGGAAATTGATTTCGCTATTGATGTATTGCCGGACACAAAGCCTATTTCTATTCCCCCTTATCGAATGGCTCCAGCAGAATTAAAAGAGCTAAAGGCGCAGCTGAAAGACTTGCTCGAGAAGGGATTCATTAGACCCAGTTCATCACCGTGGGGAGCACCGGTCTTGTTTGTGAGAAAGAAAGACGGAACTCTACGAATGTGTATCGACTACAGGCAATTGAACAAAGTGACGATAAAGAACAGATATCCTCTCCCAAGGATTGATGATTTATTCGATCAATTGCAAGGTGCCAAATGGTTTTCAAAAATAGATTTGGGGTCGGGCTACCATCAAGTGAGGATTAGAGAAGCGGATATTCCTAAAACATCCTTCAGAATGAGATACGACCACTATGAATTCCGAGTGATGTCATTCGGGTTGACTAATGCTCCGGCTGTATTTATGAATTTGATGAACAACGTATTCAGGCCTCTCTTGGATCTATTTGTGATTGTATTTATTGATGATATTCTGTTATACTCTCGCACGGAATCGGAACATGCAGATCATTTGAGGATCGTTCTTGGTATTCTTCGAGCCCGGGAGCTATATGCAAAATTTTCAAAATGCGAGTTTTGGCTGAATTCTGTGACATGTCTGGGCCATATGATTTCCAATGACGGTATTCGGGTCGACACTCAGAAAATTGAAGCAGTGAAGACTTGGCCAAGGCCTACAACGCCTACAGAAGTTCGTAGTTTCCTGGGTTTAGCAGGCTATTATAGAAGATTTGTAGAGGGCTTTTCATCCATTTCAGCCCCATTGACGAAGTTAACCTAGAAGACGGCTAAATTCCAATGGGATGATGCTTGTGAACGTAGTTTCCAAGAGTTGAAAAACAGGTTGAACTCAGCTCCAGTTTTAACACTTCCAGAAGGGCCAGATGGTTAAGTTGTGTATTGTGATGTTTCCGGTGTGGGATTAGGATGCGTGTTGATGCAGCATGGTAAAGTTATTGCATATGCTTCGAGACAATTGCGGAAACATGAGAAGAATTATCCAACACATGATCTTGAATTGGCTGCGGTTATTCATGCCCTGAAAATGTGGAGGCATTACTTGTATGGTGTGCATGTTGATATCTATACAGATCACAAGAGCCTCCAGTATATTTTCAAGCAAAGGGAGTTGAACCTGCGGCAAAGGCGGTGGTTAGAATTATTAAAAGATTATGATGTTAACATTTTATACCACCCCGGGAAGGCGAATGTAGTAGCCGATGCACTTAGCCGCCGATCAATGGGCAGTTTATGTGAAATCCCTCCGGAAAGGAAAGAGATGGTTCAAGAACTTCATCGATTGGCTAATATTGTGGTGCGAGTAATTGATTCAGGTAATGCGGGTATTAGTATCAAAGATTCCGCCATTTCGTCCTTGGATCTGGAAGTGAAGGAACGGCAGTATGAAGATCCTCAGTTATGTCATTATAGAGACGCATCGCATGGAAGGGAGAAGTCTCCGTTTGATATTTCGGTTGATGGAATTCTTAGATACCAAGGCAGGTTATGTGTACCAAAGGTGGCGGAATTGCGCCAACGAATTCTAGAAGAAGCGCATTGTTCCCGGTATTGTATTCATCCAGGTGAAACCAAAATGTATCATGATCTCAAAATGATGTATTGGTGGGATAGGCATGAAGAGAGACATAGCAGAATTCGTAGCACTGCCCAAATTGCCAACAAGTAAAAGCGGAACATCTAAAGCCAGGAGGCTTATTGCAAGCGATAGAAATACCCACTTGGAAATGGGAAGTGATTAACATGGATTTCATCGTGGGATTACCTCGTTCTCGTGGTAAATATGATTCTATATGGGTGATCGTGGATAGATTGACAAAAGCAGCCCATTTTCTTCTAGTTAGAACCACGTACTCAGCAAAAGACTATGCAAGGCTGTATCTCAAGGAAATTGTGCGACTCCATGGTATTCCATTGTCTATTATCACGGATAGAGGAGCACAGTTTACAGCTAAGTTCTGGAACTCTTTTCAAGAAGGTTTGGGCACGCAAGTGAAGTTGAGTACGACATTCCATCCACAAACTGACGGGCAGGCCGAGCGTACCATTCAAACCTTAGAAGATATGCTACGGGCGTGTGTGTTGGATTTCGGTGGTAGTTGGGATTATCATCTGCCATTAATTGAATTTGCATACAACAATAGCTACCATTCTAGTATACAAATGGCCCCGTATGAAGTGTTTTATGGAAGGAAATGTAGATCTCCAATCGGATGGTTCGAAATAGGAGAAGCACAATTAGTGGGCCCTGAATTGATCCAACAAGCAGTGGAAAAGGTCAAGGTGATTCGAGATCGGTTTTTAACAGCCCAAAGTCGCCAAAAGTCCTATGCGGACAACCGCCGACGAGACTTGGAGTTTCAAGTTAATGATCGGGTGTTCTTGAAAGTGTCGCCAATGAAAGGGATAATGAGATTTGGCAAGAAGAGGAAACTAAGTCCTAGGTACATCGGGCCCTACAAAATCATTCGCAAGGTGGGGCAGGTAACATATGAATTGGAATTGCCTTCGGAGATTGAATCAGTCCATCCAGTCTTTCATGTTTCGGTGCTCCGCAAGTGTGTTAGATATCCCACAAGGATTGTCCCGATAGACGATGTGCAGATAACAGAAAGGCTAACTTATGAAGAGGTGCCTATTGCCATCTTGGATAGGCAAGTGTGAAAGCTTCGAAATAAAGAGGTAGCGTCAGTCAAAGTCCTATGGCAAAACAACAATCGGGAAGAAATGACTTGGGAGGCAGAAGAGTAGATGAGGTCCAAGTATCCGCACTTATTCCAACCCCCAGGAGAGATACAAAATGAAACGCCGACCATTTAAGGTATGTATGGTTTATCTTTATGTTTTTGGTCCTGTGTGGCCATAGATATGATGCTATTGTGATGTAGCCCTGTGAGGCAATGATATTATGGGTTGTTGTGATAGGTTGGTAGTGCCAAGTTACAGGGGAAACTCTGGCGAAATTTTTGTAGAATCCCGAGTGTTTAACATTCGAGGACGAATGTTCCAAAAGGGGGGGGGAAGAATGTTACACCTTGGAAAATCCCCCGTATATGTACAGTGAATAAGCTAACCAAGAGCGTAGCGTATGCGATGTTTTGATGAGTAATAAAGAGTATTAGATGACCCTCGACGAGATTCTAAAGGCATACGATGCAATGAAAGAAAGTTGCCAAGGAAAGCGAATCATACGTTGTGTATTGGGTAGGAATTTCGAACAACGAGACTATGATGGCATAATGATGTCTTAGAGCAGTGTGATGATGTCCCTAAGATTGATATTGAGGTGATAAACAAGTGCCAAGAAGGTTCTATAAGGATCGGAGATCAAACGAGTCGATGAAAACAAGTTCCGGAGAACTGGACAATATACGGCCAGACATACTGGCCGTATAATATATACGGACCGTATGTCCAGTTCGTAGATCCAGCCCAGAACACCAAGGTTCACTGGATCAAATATACGGTCCCAACATACGGTCAGTAAATATTATACGGACCGTATGTTGGTCCGTATAAAGATGGTTGGCCAGATTTGTATTTTTAATATAAGGGACCCTTTCATTTCATTTTTCATTCCATTCATTCTCCACTCTTCAAGAACCATCTAGAAAACTCTCCACTCTACCACTACAAGAGAAATCAAAGGAAAACTAAGATCATCAACACCAAATCTATGAATCAAAGTGTATGAAACTCAAGTAAAGCCCATCTTCTTCAAAGAAAAACCAAAAGAGGTGAGATAGGGTTTTGTTGCTAGAGGAGAAACTCCACTCAAGACTTGTTCAACCATCATCCAAGGTAAGTTTCATGACCATTTTATGTTGTGTAAGGTATTGGAAGGTTAAGATACCCGAATTGTAGAAGAGCATAGCAAATGGGTCATTCAAGAGTGAATATTGTCATGAGTGAGTGGTAGTTGAATGAAATCATGAATGTTAGTGTGTTGTGAGTATGAATACGTTATAAATGATATGTAGACCGTGAGATAAGTGTGATACACGGGAAAATACGATAGCGAACCTATAACAATAAATGTGAAGAAATTGGAGAGAAATGGTGGATTTTGTTTAAAGTATATAAAAGATGATTGTTGATTGCCATATTGTGATTGTTGTTGTGAGTGTTGGGAGTTGATACGGAATACGGGAAAAGTAGTATAAACAAAGGAAGTGCTGCCCAATTTTCTCTAGAAATAGTAGTGCGTTCTTATAGTTGGTTAACTAACGATCGTGCAAATCCTCTTTTTAAAGGTAGAGGCGTGACCTTGAAGGAGAATAAGCAAACGCGAAATTTCTTAAACGACAAAGATATGTGAGGCTTAACTCTTCTTTCAAAAGGCATGAATCCTTCAAGCTTTCCACAAATCCTTCTATAAGATGAAGCTTAAGAGTCCTTCTATATATTAAATCCCCTATGAGCATGATAGTGATGACAATGAGCTAGGGTCTAGAGACTCAAGAAATTGTGGCATGATGTTCCTACAATGTTAATGATGTTATTATTGTTAACACTCGCCTTATGTTTTATTCCCTTCAAGGCGAGGCATGGTACTCATAAATGTCCATAATACCATCGAGAGTTCACGACCTTACGTCACCCCGACATAGTATGGTTGTCTTAAAGCCTAATGAATGCTCTTAATGCTGTTTTATGTTATCACAATAAGATGATAAGTAATGCTAACTTGTAACACTATGGGACACATGGAACACTAAGAAATGATAACATGATGCTATGGTTTGGGATGTATAATAATGATGTGTTATGATTGATGTTGTGACGATAAGATTCCACCGTGCCTATATGGCCGGGCATGTCACCGCTAATGCGGGCTGGGTATGATTCCACCGCGCCTATATGGCCGGGCACGATCACCACTAATGGGCGGAATATGAGGGTTACCCGGACGCGGGTAACGATACAAATTATGATGTGATGATGTATATGTTGACGGACGTGATGATGTATTGGATCTGATAACATGTGTACTATGATTATGTAAAATGTGAAATATGGTAGTAATACGATTTCCTATGACATTGTGCAGGTTATATCTTTGTCCCCGACTCATGATCTTTCTATTATGATTGTTTATTTCATTCCTGCCTTACATACTCAGTACAATATTCGTACTGACGTCCTTTTTTTCTTTGGACGTCGTGTTCATGCCCACAGGTAGACAGGGAGGAGATCTTGCTCCGGATTCTTAGAGGCTGCTAGTTGATTGAAAGCCCTCCATTGTCTCGGAGGTGGTTATGATGATTCTTTTGTGTATAGTTGTAAATGTCATCTCTTAGAGGCTCGTAGATACTCGACGTGGGTCGTGTGGTTTCATGGCATGGTCATTATGTATATATGTATATGTATATATAATTTTGCTAGCCTAAGGGATCGTATGTATAAAAGCATTTCGTTTCTAAATGAAAATGGATTTTATTATAAATTTAGCACTAATCGGATAAGTGATGGCTAAATAAGCTTAAGAAGTAATGGCACGTGCGGTGCTCGGTGGTTAGCCCCGGACACCCGTCGCGGCCCCTAGCTGGGTCGTGACAGCTGTGTTCATGCCCACAGGTAGACTGGGAGGTGATCCAGACTCGTAGGAGCTATTAGCTCACTTGAGGGCACTCTATTGTTCCGGAGGTACCATTGACTTATTCTTTTGTGTATATATGTATATGTATTTTGGGCACAACAAGGTCCTGTCCTATCCCTATGTCTAGCACTGTTGTTGAGGCTCATAGATACGTATGTGTGGGTAGTATGGTCTCACGACGTCCTCATATGTATATATTTTTTTTTTGATAGCCGGAGGGCTTATGTATATAAGGTAATTATATTTCCAAATGAAAAATGGTTTTCCTATGATTTGAGTATAAGATTAATGAATGTACGCTCGATGAGTACGATGGGTAATGGTATGAGCGGTGCTCGGTGGTTAGCCCCGGGTACCCGTCATGGCCCCTAGTTGGGTCGTGACACTTCTGGAGCAACGCAAATGCCTAAAGTGAAGTTCAGGAAGTCTAGTTTTCAACGCAACAAACCGTGCATCGATCAGACATTGGGATCAAGTGTTAGGACCATTCTAAGACAGGCTGCGAGAGGAGGGATTAACTTTGCGCAAACGCGCCTGGGGGTGGCGCGAACGCGCAGAGGAGCCAGGGGCCAACTCAGCGCGAACATGCTGAGTAATTTTTAAGTCTGTTTGGATAGCATCTAGAACATTATATAAGGGGGCTCACCCCTCATTTATGATCCAAAATATTTCCAAAACCTCTCTAATTTTCTTGAAACTTCCCCCAAGTTCCAAACCTCAAATTTTAATGCGAATCAAGTTTAATCTCCGGATTTAGGTTCCGATGGCGTATAGTTGCAATTATAATATCGTATTGCAGTGAATCTCGGCTGAAATTCAAGGTGAATATTGAAGATATCGTAGTTTTAGCGGGAGTAAGGTATGAATCTTCCTTTAATGGTATTCATTTTGGTTTAATTATGGAGATAAAGTTATTAAAAGGTCGTAGAACGAATTTGTTGGTTGAGGATGATGTTATTAATGTTGTGTTGTTGTGGTTATGTTTGTTGCTGAAATTACGATTTCGGGCTAGGGATATAAACAGGGGAGATGTTGCCCGAATTTTGGCAGATTCTAAAGGAGTTTGATTGAAAGACTTGAGATAGGCATATGACGATAAGTCTAATGGTAGTATAAATTCTTTTGAATGTAGATTCGCAAGTTCGGGAGAATAAGCGTTAATTCGTAAGAGATCAATCAGGTATGTTAATGCTGGTCCCTTTCTTTGAAAAGGCATGATTCTTATGTTGGGATTCCATATATGTTTCCAAAACCTCCTACTTCCAAAAGCTAGAAGTTCATGATTCTTAAAAGCTACCTATGATACTAGAGATGAGATGTTCTTCATGATGTCCTTATCCTCAAAAGTTAGAGATTCATGATTCCAAGAGTTTCTTGTGATGTTAAAGTTGAAAGTTAAAGACTCTTAAGAACTTCTTATGAGAAAGAGATAAGATGTGTTCTATGATAATGATTTTACTTCTAGAGATTCCAAAGCTTATGACGTGATGCTATTATGAGCTTAATGATCTTATTTCATAATTTTCTTGATGTTATTCATTATTGGCCATCTCACCTTATGAATTGTTCCTTCGAGGTGAGATATAGCGATGATGATTATTCTATAATATAAATTGGAGGTTACCGACCTTACGTCACTCCGATCAAGTGTAGCTTTTGATTGGGCTCTCATGCATGCTTTATAATTATGTATGTATTTTAATAGCACTGTGCCTATATGGCCGGGTAGTATAACACCGCGCCGCCCAATAGGCGGCCAGGCAAACACACCACTGCAGTGGGCAGCTTATGCTCCGGATGCGGGAGGCCTGGATGCGGTCTAATTATGACGACACCGTGCCTACATGGCCGGGCAGCATAACACCATACGTATATGGTCGGGTAGTTTACTTTACTTGTATGTTTTTATAACGTTGTTTTAAAATGTTAAAGCTAGCATGCATGACATCCGCCTTAAGAGGCAAACAGATGTACAAGTTATCTTTACCTCATGTTATGTTCTATATTTCTTATTATGATATTATTCATGCCTTACATACTCAATACATTATTCGTACTGACGTACCTTCTTGTGGACGCTGCGTTCATGCCCGCAGGTGGACGGATAGACGAGCCTGCCCCTTCGGAGTTTTATCAGCGGAGTTCCCGAAAGGCTCCAGTTGTCCCGGAGCTGCAGCTTATTGGTACTTCCCTTTTGTGTATTTACTTGGGCACGACATAGTCCTGCCCCGTCCTTTTGAACTTTGGTATTCTATATATATAGAGGCTCGTAGAATGATTTATGTATCTAGATATTTCGTAGTCTTGTCCGTACATATTGGTTTATAGCATGTAGACAACCTTAGCGACTTATGTTTATGGGAATGGTTTCTGGTGATTACATAATAATATGTCATTATATTGTGATACCCGTCCTTACAGAGTATGATGTATATGTGCTAGCTTATGGCCCACCTAGAAACGATTATGAGATGTACGTTCACAGGTACTCGGTAGGCTAACTTCGGGTGCCCGTCATGACCCTCCAGCTGAGTCGTGACAAAAGTGGTATCAGAGCAGTTCCTCCTAGGGCGTGTCTACGAACCTTGTCCCGTAGAGACCTGTTTATAAGTGTGAAGCATGCCACACTTATAAACAGGAGGCTGCAAGGCATTTTAGGAATAATTGACCTTCTTTCTTATCTTAGATCGTGCGATAGAGCTATGTTATCAGGATTCCTCTTTTCTTAACCGTGTGTTATGATTTTATCAATGCCTATGAAGAGCAAAGCTACAGCGACCCAGAAGGGCAAGACGGTGGCCGGAAGAAAGGCTGAACGGGAGCCACCGGTAGAGGTTGAAGAGGGTGAGTCGCATAACGAGGTTCCATCTCGAACCTCCCCTACGCCACCCTTACCAGAGGAGCGGGAAGGGGCTCCAGCACTTCCAGTCCCACCACCAGGTGCCCCAGCTTAGTAGATGATCGAGGCTATTTAGTTGCTGACCCAGTTGGTTGCCGCTCAGGCTCAGCAGCAAGGTACGGGCCAAGGCGATAGAGCGGTTAGTGCACGAGCCCACGATATTATTAGTCTGAATCCTGCAGAAATTTTACGGGTCGAAATCGGATGAAGACCCACAGGGGTTTATAGACGAGATGCTCAGGACGCTACAAATAATACATGCTTCTGATACTGAGTCAGGTGAACTAGCTTCTTATAGACTGCGGGATGTATCCCTCAACTGGTACAACACTTGTAGGTCTTCGCGAAGGGCAAATGCACCTCCCTAGTATGGCAAGAGTTCGTGGGAGCCTTCCTTTGACAATATCTTCCACTGAAAGTTCGACCGGCCCGAGCCGACAAGTTTTTGAATCTCAGACAGGGGAATGTGAGCGCTCAGGAATACATTCTCCGCTTTAATTCTCTGCCTAGGTATGCCCCAACATTAGTAGCAGACATGGGAGATTGTGTACATCGGTTCGTGAGTGGATTAGGACCGCATTTGGTTCAGGAGTGCTTAACAGCCGGCGAATTCAGAGGGAGTCAAAGGCAGCAATATTCCAGTCATACGGGCCAATCAACGACCAATGTACATCCTCGGTTTGCGAGCAAGAGATTTGATCGCCCCATCTATTCAGGACAGGGTCAGAGCTCCAGGATTTCGGGCTCCCAGTATAGAGGTAAGTCCGGTCAGATGAGGCCACCCCTACCACGATGCAATTAGTATGGTAGGCTGCATTCGAGACAGTGCCACATGGGTTTGGATGCTTGCCATGCCTGCGGTGAAACTGGCATATGATGCGTGATTGTCCATCGATGGTTGGCAGAGGTAGGACCCAGCCCACAGGATTAGTAGTGGGTTCCTCATCGTCCGTACGCCCTGTAGGGCAAGGTTTGCAGGCACCAGTAGGTCGCGGTAGAGTAAGGGGAGGAACACCCGGTATAAGTGGTCCTCAGAATCGTATATACGCACTGGCGGGACGGCAAGATCTTGAGTCCTCCCCTGACGTGGTCACAGGTATATTGTCTGTATCCTCTCATGATATGTATGCAATGATTGATCCTGGTTCTACTCTATCATATATTACTCCCTATGTTGCTAATCGTATTGGAATGAAACCTGAGCCAATCAAACCTTTTGAGGTGTCTACACCGGTAGGGGACCTAGTGGTAGCGAAGCGGGTATATAGGAGGTGTGTGGTTGTAGTTTGCAACTGCCATACTATGGCTGATTTGCATGAATTGGAAATGGTAAACTTTGACGTTATTATGGTTATGGATTGGCTAGCCTCTTGTTACGCCAACGTTGATTGTCGAACAAAGATGGCCAGATTCCAGTTTTTGGGAGAACCAGTCCTAGAATGGAGGGGTAAGATAGCCTCGCCGAGTGGTAGGTTTATTTCCTATCTCAAAGCAAGGAAGATGATTGCTAAAGGCTATATTTACCATTTAGTCCGGGTTCAAGACACGGAAGAAAAATCGCCAACTCTCAAGTCTGTTCCGGTAGTGAATGAGTTCCCAGACGTGCTCCCGGACGAGCTGCCAGGTCTTCCTCCAGAACGGGCGATTGAGTTTACCATTGATGTGTTTCCAGATACTAAGCTTATATCTATTCCTCCCTATCGAATGGCCCTTGCTGAATTAAAAGAATTAACGGCGCAACCAAAAGATCTGCTTGAAAAGGGCTTTATTAGGCCTAGTTCATTGCCATGGGGAGCGCCGGTGTTGTTCGTGAGGAAGAAAGATGGTTCCTTAAGGATGTGTATTGATTATCGACAATTGAACAAGGTGACGATAAAGAATAAATACCCACTCCCAAGGATTGATGATTTATTCGATCAACTGCAGGGTGCTAAATAGTTCTCAAAAATAGATCTAAGATCGGGATATCATCAAGTGAGAGTGAAGGAAGAGGACATCCCAAAGACAACTTTCAGAACTAGATATGGTCATTATGAGTTTCAGGTGATGTCATTTGGATTGACTAATGCTCCGGCGGTATTCATGAACTTGATGAATAATGTATTCAGGCCTTTCCTAGTTTTGTTCGTGATTGTGTTCATTGATGATATTTTTGTATATTCCCGATCGGAGGCGGAGCATGCAGTGTGTCTACGTATTGTCCTTGGAATTCTTCGGGCTTGGGAGTTATATGCCAAATTTTCAAAATGTGAATTTTGGCCAAATTCTGTAGCTTTTCTGGGACATATTATTTCAACTGATGGTATTCGAGTAGATACCCAGAAGATTGAAGCTGTGAAGAGTTGGTCGAGGCCTAAAATGCCTACAGAGGTCCATAGTTCCTGGGGTTAGCCGTTACTATAGGAGATTTGTAGAAGGATTTTCTTCTATTTCAGCGCCATTGACGAAGCTAACTTAGAAATCGAAAAAATTCCAATGGACCAACGCTAGTGAGCGTAGCTTTCAAGAATTGAAGGATAGATTAACTTCAGCCCCAGTCCTAACACTTCCAGAGGGGTCGGAGGGCTATGTTATTTATTATGATGTTTTAGGTGTTGGACTAGGCTGCGTGTTGATGCAACATGATAAAGTTATTGCCTATGCTTCAAGGCAACTGTGGAAACACGAGAACAATTACCCAACTCATGACATAGAGTTGGCTGGCGGTTATTCATGCACTAAAGATGTGGAGACATTATTTATATAGTGTTCATGTGGACATTTATACGGATCATAAGAGTCTCCAATATATTTTCAAACGGAAGAAATTGAACTTGCGGCAAAGGCGGTTGTTGGAGCTATTAAAAGATTATGATGTGAGTATCTTGTATCATCCGGGAAAGGCAAATGTAGTAGCCAATGCTCTTAGTCGCAAGTCCATGGGTAGTTCAAGTGATGTTGTACCAAAGAAGAAGGAGTTAATTAATGAGCTTCGCCAGCTAGCCAGCATAGGGGTTCGCATAATGGATTGGGGCAATACGGGAGTCACCGTCTAGAACCCAACGGTGTCATCTTTAGGAGAAGAGGCAAAGAAACGCCAATATGAGGACCCCGTGTTAGTTCATTATAGAGATGTACTTCCTCAGAAGGAGAAGTTGCCATTTGGTCTTGCAGATGGGGTTCTCAGGCATCAAGGCAGATTATGTGTTCCGGATGTTGCAGGATTACGTCGACAGGTTTTGGGAGATGCCCATCATTCTCATTATTTTGTCCACCCAGGAGCGACAAAGATGTATCATGATCTTAAATCTCTATATTGGTGGGATGGAGTGAAGAAAGATATAGGGGAGTTTGTAGCCCAATCTCTTAATTGCCAACAGGTCAAGACGGAGCATCAGAAACCCGGAGGATTGCTGCAAGCTATAGAAATTCCAACTTGGAAGTAGGAGGCGATTAATATGGACTTCATTATAGGCTTGCCACGTTCCCGGCATTAGTATGACTCTATATGGGTGATTGTGGACAGACTCACAAAATCAGCTCATTTCTTGCTGGTTAGAACTACGTACTGAACAGAGGATTATGCCAAGCTGTATATCAAAGAGATAGCGCGACTTCACAGTGTTCCGGTATCCATTATGACTAATAGAGGAGCACAATTTAAAGATAATATTTGGAGATCCTTCCAAGAAGGTTTGGGAACACAAGTGAAGCTTAGTACAGCGTTTCATCCACAGACTGATAGGCAGGCTGAGCGCACTATCCAGACCCTTGAGGATATGCTGAAGGCATGTGTGCTGGATTTTGGAGGTAGTTGGGATGATCATTTGCCACTCATTGAATTTGCATACAATAATAGCTATCCCTCCAGTATTCAGATGGCCCCATATGAAGCTCTATACGGGAGAAAATGTAGATCACCTATTTGATGGTTTGAAGTAGGAGAGACAAAGTCAGTAGGCCCAGACTTAATCCAGCAGGTAGTGGAAAAGATCAAGCTTATCTAAGATCGGTTGCTAACAACCCAAAGTCATCAGAAATCCTATGCGGACAAACGTCGGTGGAACTTGGAATTCAAATTTAACGATTGGATATTTTTTAAAGTTTCGCTGATGAAAGGTGTGATGAGATTAGGCAAGAAAGGGAAGCTTAGCCCCCGGTATGTTAGGCTTTACAAGATTATGCGCAAGGTAGGCCAAGTGGCCTACGAGTTAGACTTACCTTCGGACTTGGAGGTAGTGTACCCAGTGTTTCATGTATTAATGCTCCAGAAGTATGTGGAAGATCCTTCCAGAATTGTGCCTGTAGACGATGTCCAAATCACCGAGAAACTGTCGTATGAAAAGGTACCCATTGCCACTTTAGATAGGCAAGTTCGAAGACTTAGAACCAAAGACGTAGTGTTATGTCCCGTGTTTTCGCATAATTGGAAATCTTGAAAATAATTAAGACTTGTATGTTATACGACAATATTTTGATTTTAGTTAATATGTTGATGTCATTCATGGAAGTGTTGGTGCAAAGACGTCGGGGAAGTCCAAGGGCAAAATTTGGAATTTCGGAAATTAGTTTCGGGAATTACAAAACGAGATTTTTACAAATTGGGCCAAGAAAAATTGAATAAAAATTTGAAGCCCAAGTTGAGGGGTGGCCGGCCATAGGCCTTGGCCCAAGCCCTATTTTAAATGGTCATGTGATGAGCATGTGACAATAATAAGGGGGGAAATATTATATGTTCATCTATATCCTTAGATTGTTCAAGAAAAAGAAAATCAAACCTTTGAGCTCAAGAAAAGGGGTCTCGGCCGAACCCTATAGGAAGAGAGAATTTTTTTTCCAAGCCTTGTTTCCAATCTTAAAATCTTGTTCTTCTCATATTTGTAGTGAGTTCAAGGCGCTCTCCGACGTGATACAATTAGTTTGGTGAAAGAGTGACGCTTGCGGCAAATCGGAATTTCAAGAAAAGGTAAGGATTTTGCCATTTTTGTGCTATGAAACTTGTAGGAATGTTATAGTGATTATAGTTGC
This sequence comes from Lycium barbarum, assembly GCF_019175385.1. Classification (NCBI taxonomy): domain Eukaryota; kingdom Viridiplantae; phylum Streptophyta; class Magnoliopsida; order Solanales; family Solanaceae; genus Lycium; species Lycium barbarum. The sequence goes on along the minus strand of NC_083339.1, from coordinate 46,668,821 downwards.
ATGAAGATTATGGGATTGTGGTGTGTATGTGCATGGCGTGTGTATGTGTGAAGGGTGTGGTTGGCCGTGAGCCATGTTGGTGTGGAAGGGAGGTGAATTTGATTTTGTTTAGTTGTTAATTGCGTCGTTGTGGCATTTATGGAGTAAATGAATGTTTAACGAGTTGAATTGGCATTGGAAAATGGTTGCGGGTTCTTATGGGAATCTATATGATTTTTGTATATTCTTATATAATTGTGAAAGTAAGACTTTAAATGTGGATTATGGTTGTTGTTAATGAATTTGGAATGAAACAATGCGAGTTAGTATGTTCGTCGTAGTTGTTGACGTTTCGGATGGAATATGGAAAGTGACGAATCATTCGAACTTGTGTATATTGCTCGGAATATTATTGGGATGTGTTTGAATAACCTTAAATGAGTAAATGAATACAATAATGTGGACATTAGTTTGGTATTGTGAAGTTTGAACGAAAGTTGTCGATTTATATAGAAAGGAAGAATATTGACGTTAGAGTGATTTTGTTATGACTTATGACGTTTGTGATATTGTGGGCTGTTGTGTTGATGTATATTGAGCCGAGCTAAGTCTCGGGGGTGTTATATATATAGGGGAAGTGCTGCCGAAATTTCGGTAGACAAAAATGAAGTTAAGTGAATTCTTAAGCCTTACAATCCTTAATTGGTAACTTTGACCATTTGCAGATTCTGAGCAAAACGGGACTTGAGTTTTGGGCGAGCGTAAGACGTATATAAGGTATGTAAGGCTACCCTATTCCTTCTTTTGGCATGTCTTAAGTATCCTAGGTTGAGACCGGAGCCCCGGGGGCAATTCTGTTCCTTGAAATCCGAATTTGAAATCGAGCACTATTCATTCAATTGAATTTAACCTTAAAGTCCTTCTTTTGCTTGCAAAGTAATTAAATGTCCGAAACTTATGCAAATGTAATCAAATCGCTTCGGATCTTCCATGTATGATTCCATAGACCCTAAATGTTCGTGATTCATGTTCGTCACCTCGACTTGACCCGCTAGCATCGAGACTTCCTTGTTGACTCTATTATTCTCATTTTTTTATAATGTCAGCAAAACACTTTTGTTTATGAATTTGGCTATCATAGAATAATGTTTTGACTGCCACAGTATTCTAGATTATATTTTGAACCATAAATACTATGTTGGAAATATTTTGTTAAACGAACCCCGTATTGACTAACTATTCGAACTAGTTGATTAATGAATTAGCATATGATATTATCAAGTTTCAAAAGATGTTTTGACTTATAAATTGCATTGTTTGCTCACGACTCCGCTCGTGCCCTTATTATGACTTCGTTCACCGGTTCCCGGGCCGGTTATGATTCGTGTGCACTATGATAAATTCGGCCGTATGCTGTGTTACGGTTCCCGAGACCTCGCCATAGGGCCGGGTTCCGTTTGGTGTTATGCTGTGATATGGCTGGTGATATGTTATGATGATATGTGTGCTCGGGGATGTACGGAGATTTGAACCTTCTGGTGTTATGTTGTGTGTGGCACCAGTGTCGGAGTGGTGACCACGTTCCTGAGCTTTGCATGATTTTGTTTGCATTATGTATATATGATTTTGATATAGATTCTGATATACTGTTCAGTATTCCCCCTTTTGTATCCTGTTTACTTTCAGTTGTGGCTCATATTTCTATACTCTATGCTTTACATACTCAGTACATCTTTCGTACTGACCCCCTTTCTTCGGGGGCTGCGTTTCATGCCCGCAGGTACAGACACAGGTGATCCACCACTGTAGGCTCCACTTTCTGCTATTTCGGAGTACTCCCTTTTGATCCGGAGTCCACTTTTGGTACATACATCTTTTGTTATGTATATATTTCTGTATATCTGACTATTTGGGTACGACGGGGCCCTGTCCCGTCATATGATTCTGTCGGTCTGTTTAGAGGTCTGTGGACATGTTTGTGGGTTGGGTCTTTCTGTTCGGATGTGTGTATATGATGTGTTTGGGCGATCCCATTCGCCGCCGCGGCCGGTCCGCAAATGTTTACATGTTGCCTTGTTGGCCGGTGTGGCCTTTGTTGGTATTTTCTGTGCGCAGGGTTATTTGGATAGTCTGTAAAACAAAGGAAACTCTGCCGAAATTTTTCTGGAAATTATCTAAATTTGGAATATAGCCTTGTCGGCTTCTGCTATATACTTGAATGCTTTTGATAGATGGGTTTGGGTGCCCAGATCGGGCGCTAGTCACGGCCTACGGGGTTGGGTCGTGACAAAAGTGGTATCAGAGCGGTTTGTCCTCGGAATGTTTACAGGCCGTGTCTCGTAGAGTCCTAGAAGGCCCTAGAAACCTCTCCAACCATATTCCAACATATTTTCAAGCCTAAACCAAAGATCAAAGTGAAGATTAAAGTGGTTCAGGGTTCCAAGTAAGGTCTACACTTGTCTCCTCTTCTTGAAGATGTTTGGGTGAGTACTTTTAAGGTGAAGTAACCATGGAATTGAAGTATTCTTGAATTTTGAGGTAAGATTTCATCTTAGTTTCATGTTTATGAGTTTGTTAGGTAGTTATGTTAAGATTTGAGGAGAAGAAAAATTGGAGGAAAAGTTCAAATATGCATTTGATGATATTTTGAGTTGTGAATTAACTTGCGTTATAATTATTAGTATGTTTTGAGCATAATCTTGTTATGAGGGATAATAATGATGTTAATAATTGTCGTATACGAGTGTATAAGGGGTTGTATGAAGTTGTTGTTATGGATTGATTATGAAAACAAGTTTTAGGATTGAATTGAGTGTAGTTTAAATGTAATCTTTTGATTATGGAATTGTTGATGTTTTATCGTGCTTTGGGAGTTGTTTTGAAGATTGGAGGGAGTAGAAGATATAAGGGAGATGCTGCTCGAATTTTGGCAGATTCTAAAGGGGTTGAATTTGAAGGCTTAAGATAAGCCTATGATGATAAGCCTAACAATAATATGAATTCTCTTAAATGTACATTTACGAGCTTGGGAGGATAAGCGTTAAGTGGTTAAGGAGACCAAAATGGTATGTTAAGGTTGTCCTTTTCTTTCCAAAGGCATGATTCTTTTCTTATGAACCTATACGTGTTTTCCATAACATCGTTATTCCCAAAAGCTAGAAGTTCCTGATTCTCAAAGTTCTTATGATACTAAAGATAGATGTTTTCTAAGATGTTAATGATGATGATGATGATCCCATTCAAGAGATTCCAAAGCTTATGGTTTTGATGCTATTATGAGATTATAGAATTTATTTCATGATTTTCTTGATTTTATTAATTGTTGTTGATCTCACCTTATGTTGATTGTTCCTTCAAGGTGAGATATAGCGTTGATGATTGTTCCATAATATAAAGCGGAGGTTACAGACCTTACGTCACTCCGATAGAGTGGTAACGTTTAATTGGGCTCTCATGCATGCTATATGTATTTATACATGTAACTTTTATAACCGCGCTTACATGGCAGGGCACGATACTATATATATAACCAACCCTTAGTGGCCAGACATGATAGTATATATAACCGACCCTTGGTGGCCGGGCATGATACTATAGATAACCGACCCTTGGTGGCCAGGCATGATACTATATATAACCGACCCTTGGTGGCCGGGCGTGATACTATGTATAATCGACCCTTGGTGGCCGGGCATGATACTATATACAACTGACCGCTAGTGGCCAGGCATGATATTATATATATATATATATATAGTATCATGCCTGGCCACTAGCGGTCAGTTGATATATATATATATATATATATATGAGCCTCAGTGGCCGAGCAGGATACTTTATATAAGTATATATGAAAAGGTCTTTCTTTTAAAAGCCAAGCATGCATGACATCCGCCTTAAAAAGACATTCAGAGGCATAGGTTGATCTCTTCTATATTATGTTATCTTCATAATTTCATTATGTGGTTACTCATGCCTTACATACTCAGTACATTATTCGTACTGACGTCCCTTCTTGTGGAAGCTGCGTTCACGCCTGCAGGTAGACAAGTAGACGGACCAGGCCCTTAGGAGCTTTATCAGCGGATCCCAGGAGCGCTTTATTTGTTTCGGAGCTGCAGTGTATTGGCACTACTCTTGTGTATATATATACTTGGGCATGGCGAAGTCTTGCCCCGTCTTCACGAATTCCTATATTCTATATAGAGGCTTGTAGACAGATGTGTGTAGCTAGAAGTCCCATATAGATATCAGTTCATATTGCTGTATTATATTATGGCAGCCTAGTTGGCTTGTGTTTATGGGCATAGCTGTTGATGATTATATAGAGATGTGTCACTATTTTGTAATATGTGCCCTTACAGAGTATGACGCCCACGAGATATCTTTGTGGTCCACCTAGAAATGATTATGAGATATATGTTCAGAGGTGCTCGGTGGGTTAGCTCCGTGTGCCCGTTATGGCCCTCTGGTTGGGTCGTGACAATTGATTTGACATAAGTGCTCTTGAAATGATGATAAGTAAGAGAGTAGAGCCTCCGAGGCTTTTGCCGGAGAGTGTAAAGAGAGAGAGAGAGAGAGAGAGAGAGAGAGAGAGAGAGAGATAGTGCTAGTGATCCAATGTTACATACTGGAGCGGAAGAGAGTGATCGTGATCCGAGGTACATACCGGGGCGAGTGTGGCACATGGACTTCGCGGATCCCCCATGGGTCATGACTATTATGACATTGTACATAGCATGTGTGTACGGTACGGAGAGGAGACCTGGGGGGCATTGCATTGCATAGCATATTATTACATTCATTCCACATTATCACATGGCACATTATTTATTGATTCATGGTTGTTGATATACTTTGTTATTGTCTGTTGTGACATCTTAATTAATGACTTGACGGACTGGTGGATTAGAGGCTCCACCTAGGCTTATGATGTGAGTTGTTGGGATCCATTGTGACTATCATTACAGTGAAACTTCTGTTACACCTCAAACATTTTCGCATCATTTGCATCGTAAGTAAACTAACGTTAGCCCAGAGAGTTTATCGGACCCTTATAAGGTTAAGGAATACTTTTAACTAGTGTTAAGCAAGTGGCTAAAGGTTTCGGGATCAAGCGAATTGAAGAAATTGAGTTTGTCAAAACTTTGGGAAAACTTTGCAGAATTTTGGACAAGAAATTTCAGTTCAACTTGAGAGGGGTATATCTCCTAGAATATGAAGAGTTATGGAATGCATAACCTATGAAAATTCAAGTTCAGGGAGTGTTCTTTACAATGCGACTGACAGATCGCAATTCTGAGGAGTACGGGATAAAGTAGGTCTCGTACATTTTGGGTGTACTTTACTCGAAATTTCCAGAAAGTTGAAAAAAAAATCCTCCAAGTACGGGCGGAAAGTATTAGACGTACTTTGAAGTACGACCGGTACTTTTTGGCCGTACTTTGCCCGAAATTTCCAGAAAAAATGAAAGTCGGTGGATAATTCTTTTTTGGCCTATAAATCGATTTCCACAACTTGGGATCCATTTTATTCACCAAAATAAATCCCCAGTGACCTTCTAATATCTCTCAAACATCCATAAACATGCCAAATCAAATCAAGAGAAGATCAAGCCATAAAATCCTCAACTAGTTCATAGAAAATGTTAGTTCTTGCTTCTAGATGAAGTTGTGGTGAGTGTTATACCCCGCATTTTCAGAGCATGAGCGTGACACGCGCTTCCTCAAAATTGACAATCATGTTGTTGCCACATAATTTAAACTCACGTTGATAATGTTATATTCCGTACTTTTGTACGTCGGATTATTCATAAGCTAAGGTGGGGCCCACGCGTCGAGTTTTTTTTTAGGACACATGACAAGTTATATGAGGCATATATGTGAAGTTTAACACAACTCAAGAAGGACCCTTGAGCCGAATCAAAGTGGAAGTCCTCCAAACAAATATTTTTATGTAACGTTTTCGGGTGATCTGAATTCGAGGGGCAAAAACGGTATTAGAAATTTGGAATTTGGAAATATACCAAGCAATAGAAGTTGTAGATAATTGAATTATCTTTCCAACCATAGGTTATGGGTCCACAGGTGACGTCAGAATAAGGATATATGGACGTTTTAAGGCAGAAAGGTCAGTGGGCTAGGCCCAATCCGAGCCCAACCGGGTTAGGCCCATTACCCATGTCTTTATAAGTGCAAATTTCGGCCTTCCTCCTCATTTTAAGACCAGGAACGCCCAGAAAATTCTGGGGAGAGAAAGAAAAAGAGTCTTGGAGAAGAAAAACCAATTTTGATCGAAATCTGAGCCCCGAATCCCAAAGCCCATGAAGGGAAAAGTGTTGTACGCTGCGTTGTCTTCAATTTGAGCTAAAAATCAACCAAGGAGAAGAGTGATAACGTGGTGGCTGCATGCTTAAGGTATGAAAAAGGTTCCTCTTCATTGTTAATGAGTTTATTTAGAGTTTCGACAGATTAGCACAGAGAGAATAGCCTGATAAATTTGTTTGTTGGTTTTGTGAATTATGGAATGAAACTTGAAGAATATTTTGGATGGTAATAAATGTATTCAACTTGTAAAATGTGGAGGATGTTGTTATTAATGTCATTGGTATTAATTTCAGCTTCTTTACGGAAATAAAATTATTAAATAGTTATATCGCAAATTTGGTTGGTTGAGAAATTTAGAAAACAGTTTGCGGGTTGTTTTATGGCATACGTCGGTATTGGAAATGATGTTAATACTATTGGTATTGTTGTTGATGTTGTTGGTTGTTGAATTGGAATTTCGGGCTAGGCATATAAACTAGGGGAAATACTGCCCGAATTTCGGCAGAATTTAAAGGGGTTTTAATTAAATTTTCGAGACGAACGTACGACGATGATCCTAATGATATTATGAATGATTCCATATGTAGAGTACGAGGCTACGAATAATTCTTACGCAAGTTGCAAGACGGGAAGTAAGTTGAAAGTCGAGAATCATCTTCCAGGTATGTAAGGCCTTACCCTTTCCTTCTTTTGGCATGATCCTTGTGAAACAAATAGACAAAGTATATGTATGATTTCAAAGAAACTCCTATTCTTAGAGCCACTAGGATGGCTAATGTTCTTGACTTCCGAAAACTGTTTTGTTATGTCTTGATACATGTGTGTGTTTCCAAAAGTTCTATTTTGATTTGATCCATAGCGATATTTGAATGGTACTTGAAATGACTATTGCTTTGATTTTCCAAAGATAGCTTCTGAAACGTTCGTAGAGGTTTCTGTACTAAAATGTTCATAACGTTCTTATACTAACCCGGATTGACCCGAAATATGTTTGTGATCTTTCAAGTGTCGTTTGTGTACTCATCCATCGAGTCTTAAAAATTGATTTATGTGTATATAGTTTCTCACTACTCTGCTCGTGCATGCCTCAATGCATCTTTCACTGAGTCCCAGGCCAAGATATGTTATCATGCGTATTCCACCGCATTGTTCACCGAGTCCCTCATTAGAGGGTCGGGTACGGTATATGTATATGATGATATGATTATGGCACCGAGTCCCATGATGGGCCAGGTACGGTATATGTATGTGATGAAATGATTATGGCACCGAGTCCGAAGATTGGCCGGGTACGGTATGACTTCATTCACCGAGTCCCTCACTAGAGGGCCGGGTACGGTATATATGTATTTATATATATGCATGCATGATGATATGATAATGTGATGACATGATTTTATCCACCGAGTCCCATAACGGGCCGGGTACGGTATATGATAATGATATGCATAATTTATGTTTTAAAGTCAAGAGTTCTGGTATTCTGAACATTGTACTTGTTTTTGTACTCCTTATATCATTTATGATCCTCTTTACTGTATATCATGCCTTACATGCTCAGTACATATTCCGTACTGACCCCCTTTCTCCGGGGGCTGCGTTTCGTGCCGCGCCGGTACACCCAGATGAGTAGAAGCTATTATAGAAGATGTTCCAGCAGAATTGGCAAGCTCCATTTGCTCCTGGAGTGTTGCCGAGTCAGAGTATTCATGCTATGGTATCTTGGTCGATGTTAGAGACTTTGCAGACAGAGTCGTGCGTATAGAATGTCAGTCTTGTAAGTGGCTCCACCAGTCGATGTGTCATTATGTATTATGTTACAGATTCTTTATGATTACAGATTTACTTGCCTTGAGAACGATGAAAAAATGATTCTACAAGCCCTTATTATGTATTTTATTCTTATTTGATTTAAAGAGTCCAAAGCGGTTATGTGTGTAGTAAGAGTCAGCAGGTTCGCTCGGCCCTAGGTAATGGTCGGGTGCCCATCACACCCTAGAACGATTAGGGTGTGACAAAGTGGTATCAGAGCAGGTCGTCCTAGGGGGTTGTCTGCAAAGTCGTGTCCAGTAGAGTCCTGTTTATGGGTGTGAAGCCGGCCAGTTTTATAAACAGGAGGCTGCAGGGCATCTAGGGATTGTTGACCTTCTTTTTGTCTTAGGTCGTGCGATTGAGCCAAGTCATAGGAAATGAGATTCCTGGCACTAACCCTTGATTTTAGCAAATGCACAGTATCGACGGGAGAAGATGAATGAAGATATGGAAAGTCACAGGGGTAAGTTCTGATATTTTCATTCTTTTACCTGAAATTGGGAGCTCTGGGTGGCTGAAATGTGTCGTATACATATGTATGCTCTGTGAGGCATTGTTAGTATTTGCTGCGTGCAGATTCTAAATAGTAAGAATTGTAAAGGAGATTCTGCCAGAATTGTTCAAAATCAGGTCATTTAGTTAGGTACGCCTAACAGAAGGAAGCGTGGAAAGGGAATATTGTAAATAGACAATAAGTGAGGTGCGTTGTTCTAGAGGAGTTATGAATTTGGCATGGCATGAAGAATAATTGCAAGAAAGACGATTTGCAGCCGAAGGATTAAGATGGACAACATTCGAGGTTTAGTAGGAGCATGGTCTGTTGGAGGATTTAGAGAAAGTCGGCAATCAGTTTTGCTGTAGATTATTATATAAGGATGGTGAGTGGGAATCCAAACAGGCTGATACCCGAGTATTCATAAGTAACGGCGACGAAGGTGTGTTCACTACCATCGGGAATCTAGGAATCTAGGACGAAAGGTAGTCATACACATAAGTGAAAGGTGAATATTGAGGATTGAAAAAGGTAAAATAGTAATTGTAAAGGGAAGAACGTGTTACGAGAATGTCTTGGAATCTGTAAGACTTCGACTTGCTCCAGATCATGTAATGCAGGTCATGCAATGAAGTGGGTGCGATTATACCTAGCACTAATGCACCGGATTTCATTGGAGTTTCAAGGTTAAGCGTGCTGGGGTGAGAGAAATCTTAGGATGGGTGACCCCCTGGAAGTGCACTAAAAGTTCTGCAAAAGCAGACATAAAAGAAAAAAAGAGAAGCTAGAGTAGCCTATGGGAAATCAGAGTATAGGGAATGGCTGGAAACCTTAAGAGGTCGCATAGGACGAGGTAGACTAGACCGGTGAAGAGAAAAAAGGTGCACCACGACTCTAGAACTAGGATGAGGTTGAATAGCATTTGGAAATATTTTGTAAGCGAGGTGGTAGTAAATATATATATATGTATGCATATGGTATCCTATTTATGACTGTATCGATGGGCATGTGTATCCCAGCAACCGGTGTTACAGTATGGAAGGCATCAATAAAGTAAGGGTACAGAAGTTCAAGTGACAACAAAAATAAACGGTACAAGTGTTACAAGGTAAGCTGATGCTATTTTCACTACAGGTTAAGATTGGAAAGTTCTAATACGACGATATTTGGAAAAGAAAGAGAGTGAGTAAGTAGAAGGCAAGGAGATCAAAATGTCGGGAAAAGTGAAAAGCAAGAAACATGATTGAGCAAAGCCTCCAAAAGAAATGACGGGCAAAGCACGAGACTATTTGGGTAAAAATTCGAAGGTAGGCATATGAAGGGGATAGAGTATGGTAATATGGAACAAAAGAGGAATATGAAGTAAGAGAAGGAATGATTAAGCCTTGCGTCCATGTTAGGAGATTTCGGCCCTTGAAAGGTATATAAAGGGATAAATGTGCGGCCATATTAATGTGGTTGCCTCAGACATGGAGGAGCTTTCCTGAAAGAATGACTTAAGAATAGGACGGATTTGCGCGTCTAAAGGAATATTTCACGAACTTCAGAGCCGATGTTACAAATAACAAGAGAATAAAGGTACTCGAGGAGGAATAGACCCAAGGAAGGTTAAGGATGAAAGTAGGAAAGGTATACTAATGGGTTGGTCGAAGAAAGAGGAGAGCATTTAGGAGTGGAGTAACTGGAAATCTCTAACCATGGGAGTAAGAACGGATACTTTAACTAAATGACGGTAGGAGACCGATTACTCATCAAGGAAAGAACGAGGATGGTGAGTTGACACAATTGATTAGAAAATTAGTGATATGAGGCAAGAACTTCTGTAAAGACCGAGAGGTTCGATTATAAAGGAAATAGAATGAAATGTAAGAAACGTGCGTGGAGGAGAAGACAAACTTGGCCGTGGCATCAAAAAGATAAATAAAGGATTGATTGGGATGGATAACTACAAGGGGAAATGCGATGAGTCTATTAGTAAAATGAAGTAACAGCGTGAACGGGGACAGGGGCATAGAATACTAAGGTTTGTAATGAATTGTGAATAACTTGGTAAGACAACTTATGTGGTAAGTGTAATAGGGTCAATTAGAAAGAGTTACCGGTTAAATAAGCTTACTCCACGGGCTTTATTCTGTTTTATAAGCAGTGTTACGAATGAGATCAAGAAATGGTCCTCTATAGAGTTGATTATGATAATGAGAACGTAGCAAGAACTACAACACAAAGTAAGTAAAGTACAGCGAGGAAACGACTTAAGAGGTTTTGCAATGTCAGGACTGATAGCAAGCATGATGAAAGAGGAAGTCAACTAAAAAAAAAGTGAAATTGGACTAAATTCAGGTATATTGCGAAACAGACATGGGAAAGGAGGCATGACAAGATAATAAAGGTTTAGAAGAATCAAGGAAATAAGTTTTGTCAAGCAATACGTTGTGTCCCGGGCTATGATTCGAATCGCTCGTACCGAAGAAATTTTGTTGCAAATAAATATGTAGCAGGCATACTCCAAAAAGGTAACAGAGGAAGTGAGAAACGCCTACGAGTAACCAAGGATAAGTATCAGGACAGACGGGATTACTAAAGAAAAATCGCGACATTGGAAGGAATGAGAGTTTTAAAAGAGGAATATTTATTGGAATCTCAATGCTTGTTAAAAGGAAAAAAGGCAATATGCCTATGGATAGCATGACAGCAGTACTACCTGAGATTTGGAAAACACCTCCTGCATCATGAAATCATAGGTCACCGTTTATGTATCAAATCGTGGGAGTATATGTCATAGGACCACATAAATGATCGTCCTGACGAAATGACTAGTAAAATAGTGTGGAAACGACAATAAATATTTGAAGAAGAACGGAATCTCGTTAAATCTCTATTAGCCTCCTACTTATGAGTTATTTTGTAATGACGTTCAGATCAGAGGAGAAGAGGTTGGAGGAAAGATTCATACAAGGATTTGAAAATATTTTGAATAGTGGAATAGTATGTTGTAAGTATACTCTTGTGTCCTGAGGGATAACAATGATGATGAGAAAATATTATATACAAGAGTATAAGAAATGGTGCTGAGGATCGTTGTATGGGTCGAATTGAGTCTCATTTGACTATAAATCCCTTAGCTACGGTATTTTCGACGCATTGGATGTGTACCCTGAGGTAAGGTAGTTAATGAGAATGATCCGTCATTAGCAATGAAGTGCTATTGCAAGCCATCTGGACGCTACCATCGGCGGAATTATGATGACATTGTAAGGAATTAAGAAGTACAACAAAAGTATTAAAAAGAAGATGAAATGATATGAATATAAAGTATCACTGGAGAAGCAATATGATGGATCTTATTGGAAAAGGGACAAATGGAGGATACAGACAAAAGCAAGAATGAAAAGATCTGAATTCGCCGCGTGATTCAAGAATCTTGGTTATTTTTCGACAAACTTCTGAATTCACCCCTAAGTTACTAGCCAAAATAAGGATTAGAATCTTTCAGAATAAACTGAAGGAAATAAATCATTAAAGAAGATGTTTGAAATGTTTTCGACATAAGTGCAAAAATTACCGTTAGCTAGCCAGGTGTCGGGAGTCTAATTGAAGGGAAGAGAAATTAAGCGGAACATTTCAGTGTTAAACTAGATAAGCAGGGGACGCTAGATATTACCAGTCTTGAATTTATGTTTAAGGAAGTAAGAATAGGAATAAGTAAACTCCAAGGAGATAAAGGGTTGGGATATCTGTGCAACATAAGAAAGATACGTGGAGATCGAAGAGAACAAGAATTTCTGAACAAAAAGAAAATGAGATCGAATTAGATAAAAGTATGTGGTAAGCACGGCATGAAAGGGGCATACAAGAATGTAAACAACGAAGACTGAAGAGACGATGAAAGTGATAAATTGTAAAGAGTTAGCGGACAAACGAATAATAAGAAAATGGGATGACCTTGAGTTCAGGCGTAAACTTTGGCCACAAAGGAAGAAGAATAGATTGCATAATTCAGATAAGTTCAGTTTTAACGAGCAAGTAAGACTGCAAATAAGTAAAGTAGATACGGACAAATACAGGTAAAAACATCGATATCTACCTCGGAGCGAACTCTACCTCAACATTCGAGGACGAATGTTTTTAAAGGGGGGGGGGGGAGGATGTTATACCCCACATTTTCAGAGCATGAGCATGACACGCGCTTCCTCAAAATTAAAAATCATGTTGTTGCCACATAATTTAAACTCACGTTGATAATGTTGTATTCCGTACTTTTGTACGTCGGATTATTCATAAGCTGAGGTAGGGCCCACGCGTCGAGATTTTTTTTAGGACACATGACAAGTTATATGAAGCACATATGTGAAGTTGAACACAACTCAAGAAGGACCCTTGAGCCGAATCAAAGTGGAAGTCCTCCAAACAAATATTTTTAAGTAACGTTTTCGGGTGATCTGAATTCGAGGGGAAAAAACGGTATTATAAGTTTGGAATTTGGAACATTACCAAGAAATAGAAGTTGTAGATAATTGAATTAAATTTCCAACCATAGGTTGTGGGTCCACAGGTGACATCGGAATAAGGAGATATGGACGTTTTAAGGCAGAAGGTCAGTGGGCTAGGCCCAATCCGAGCCCAACCGGGTTAGGCCCATTACCCATGTCTTTATAATGGCAAATTTCGGCCTTCCTCCTCATTTTAAGACCAGGAACGCCCAAACAATTCTGGGGAGAGAGAGAAAAAGAGTCTCGGAGAAGAAAAACCAATTTTGATCGAAATCTGAGCCCCGAATCCCAAAGTTCATGAAGGGAAAAGTGTTGTACGCTGCTTTGTCTTCAATTTGAGCTAAAAATCAACCAAGAAGAAGAGTGATAACGTGGTGGCTGCATGCTTAAGGTATGAAAAAGGTTCCTCTTCATTGTTAACGAGTTTATTTAGAGTTTCGATGGATTAGCACGGAGAGAATAGCCTGATAAATTCGTTTGTTGGTGTTGTGAATTATGAAATGAAACTTGAAGAAACTTTTGGATGGTAATAAATGTATTTGACTTGTAAAATGTGGAGGATGTTGTTATTAATGTCATTGGTATTAATTTCAGCTTCTTTAAGGAAATAAAATTATTAAATAGTTATATCGCAAATTTGGTTAGTTGAGAAATTTAGAAAACAGTGCGCGGGCTGTTTTATGGCATACGTCGGTATTGGAAATGATGTTAATACTATTGGTATTGTTGTTGATGTTGTTGGTTGTTGAATTGGAATTTCGGGCTAGGCATATAAATAGGGGAAATGCTGCCCGAATTTCGGCAGAATTTAAAGGGGTTTTAATTAAAGTTACGAGACGAACGTACGACGATGATCCTAATGATATTATGAATGATTCCATATGTAGAGTACGAGGCTACGAATAATTCTTACGCGAGTTGCAAGACGGGAAGTAAGTTGAAAGTCGAGAATCATCTTCCAGGTATGTAAGGCTTACCCTTTCCTTCTTTTGGCATGATTCTTGTGAAACAAATAGACAAAGTATATGTATGATTTCAAAGAAACTCCTATTCTTAGAGCCACTAGGATGGCTAATGTTCTTGACTTCCGAAAACTGTTTTGTTAAGTCTTGAACATGTGTGTGGTTCCAAAAGCTCTATTTTGATTTGATCCATAGCGATATTCGAATGGTACTTGAAATGACTATTGCTTTGATTTTCCAAAGATAGCTTCTGAAACGTTCGTAGAGGTTTCTGTACTAAAATGTTCATAACTTTCTTATACTAACCCGGATTGACTCGAAACGTGTTTGTGATCTTTAAGTGTCATTTTTGTACTCATCCATCGAGTCTTAAAAATTGATTTATGTGCATATAATTTCTCACTACTCTGCTCGTGCATGCCTCAATGCATCTTTCACTGAGTCCCGGGCCAGGATATGTTATCGTGCGTATTCCACTGCATTGTTCACCGAGTCCCTCATTAGAGGGACGGGTAAGGTATATGTATATGATGATATGATTATGGCACCAAGTCCCATGATGGGCCGGGTACGGTATATGTATGTGATGACATGATTATGGCACCGAGTACCAAGATGGGCCGGGTACGGTATGACTTCATTCACCGAGTCCCTCACTAGAGGGCCGCGTACAGTATATATGTATTTATATATATGCATGCATGATGATATGATAATGTGATGACATGATTTTATCCACCGAGTCCCATAACGGGCCGGGTACTGTATATGATAATGATATGCAAAATTTATGTTTTAAAGGCAAGAGTTCTGGTATTCTGAACATTGTACTTGTTTCTGTACTCCTTATATCAGTTATGATCCTCTTTACTGTATATCATGCCTTACATGCTCAGTACATATTCCGTACTGACCCCCTTTCTCCGGGGGCTGCGTTTCATGCCGCGCAGGTACACCCAGATGAGTAGAAGCCATTATAGAAGATGTTCCAGCAGAATTGGCAAGCTCCATTTGCTCCTGGAGTGTTGCCGAGTCAGAGTATTCATGCTATGGTATATTGGTCGATGTTGGAGACTTTGCAGACAGAGTCGTGCGTATAGAATATCAGTCTTGTAAGCGGCTCCACCAGTCGATGTGTCATTATGTATTATGTTACAGATTCTTTATGATTACAGATTTACTTGCCTTGAGAACGATGAAAAAATGATTCTACAAGCCCTTATTATGTATTTTATTCTTATTTGATTTAAAGAGTCCAAAGCGGTTATGTGTGTAGTTGTTATATCCCGTGTTTTTGCGCATTTGGAAAATTTGGAATAATCTTGACTTGTAGGAAATGAGATCATGTTTTTACTTTATTTAAAATATGTGTGATATTCTTGGAAATTTTTGAAGTGGATGTACGGAAGAAGGCCAAGGGCAAAATTGGAATTTTGGAAATTAGTTTCGGAAATTACAAATAAGATCCATAAATTATTGGGCTCAAAATAAATAAAAAGAGAAAATGAGGCCCAAGAGCTATGGGGTGGCCGGCCATTGGCCAAGCCCAAGCCCATGGGAATTCTTCCATGTGGCAATTTAAATAAAAAGGGTCAAAAGGTATAGAATTCACTAGAACATTTCAAGACAACAAAACAAAAGAGAGAGAGAGAGCCAAAGACTAAGAGGGTTCGGCCATAACAAGGAAAAAGAAAAAAAAAATTTAGCCCTTCAATCTTCATTCCAAAAATCTTGTTCTTCTTGGATTCTTATTAAGTTCAAGATTCTCTACGACGTGGTATAATTAGTTTAGCGAAAGGACGACGTTTGTGGCAAGAGAAAATTTGAAGAAAAAGGTAAGAATTTTATCTCTTTTATTATGGAAGAAATATATGTGTTATAATGGTTAGTATTGCATGAAAAACCATGGAATTGTGATGTGGGTGTGCTTGGCCGTGTGGGTGTGCAAGTTGGGTGTGGCCGTGTGTGGTATGGGGTATGGGATGGTGAATTATATTTTATTTAGTTTGTTAGTTGTGTCGTTGTGACATTGATGAAGTAAATAAAAGTTTAACGAGTTGAGTTGGCATTGAAATTGGTTGTAGGTGGTTATGGGAAATTATATGATTTTAGTATAAATTTTATATGATTATGAAAGTGAGATTCTAAATGTGAATTATGGTTGTTGTTAGTGAACTTGGAAGAAAACAATGCGATTTGGTAGTTTCGTTGCATTTATAGAAGTTTCGAATGGAATATGTAATTGGCGGAATGGCTTGAATCCTTGAATATTGTTTGAAATACTATTGAGATATGTTTGAGTAATCTTGAGTTAGTTAATGAATTTGGAAAATGTTGATATTAGTTGGATAGTGTGAAGTTGGAATGGAAGTGTTACATTATGTAGAAAGGAAGAAAAATTTATGTTAGAATGCGTTTTGTTGTGATTTTTATGATTGTTGTTATTATTGTGGTTGTTGTTGTTGATATTATGGCCGAGCAAATACTCGGGGATGTTGAATTTATAGGGGAGATGCTGCCGAAATTTCGGTAGGCAAGTATAGATTTAAACTTGAATTCTTAAAATCTTGAAATTCATATTTGGTAATTCTGACCAAATGTAGATTCTGGAGCAAACGGTACTTGAGTTTGGGCCACCGTAAGGAGAGTTAAAGGTATGTAAAGCTATCCCTTTCTTTCTTTTGGCATGTCCTAGATATACTAGGTTGAGATTTGAGCCTCGGAGGTTATTCTGCTCATAGAAATTCGAGTCTGAGTTTGGGTACTATTCATTCAATATAATTGAACTATAAACCTTATGTCTTGTTGGAAAACTGTTCAAACATCCATAACTTGTGCAGACGTGATAGAATCGCTTTGAACCCTTCGTGGATGACTCTATAGTGTCTAACGTTGTAATTTATGTCAGCCACCTCGACTTGACCCGAGGTGGGCCCACTAGTCCCGAGACTTCCTTCGTTTGTCTTACTTGAGCTATTTTTGGTATGATATAAAAAGAGGACTTTTGTCTATGAATTTAAGGCTCCGTCGATTTGCTCCATAAGTTATTTGAAAGCTCCTTAATGTGAATGATACTAAATTTTCAGAAAATGGCTTATAAGGTATTTTTCGAGAGTTTTATAAATTTAAAGGCTCATATCTTTTGTATACTAATTCCGAAAGACTCGATACTTACTTTAAGCTTCCTGATCTCGATATATATATATATGTATATGTATTTATTAGTCGAGTCTTGGAAGTTAATTGGGTATATGCATATGGTTTCCGCACTACTCTGCTCGTGCCTATTACCATGATATCGTTCGCCGGTTCCCGGGCCGGTTTTGTAATCGTGCGTACTATGATATATTCGGCAGTATGATGTGTTACGATTCCCGAGACCTCGCCATAGGGCCGGGTTCCGTTTATGGAGTTATGTTGTGATATGGCTTATGACATGCTGTGATGATATGATATGTTGTGATGATATGTTATGTTCGGGGTTGTTCGGAGATTTGAAACCTTCTGGAGTATGCTGTGTTGTGGCACCAGCGTCGGAGTGGTGACCACGTTCCTGAGCCTTATGCATGATTTTTATTTGCATTTACTTATATTCGCAGTACGGACCTTGATGTACTGACTCGTTATTTACTCCCTGTATTCTTTTATGTCGGCTATGGTTTGGATTTCTATACTCTATGCTTTACTCAGTACATCTTTCGTACTGACCCCCCTTTCTTCGGGGGGCTGCGTTTCATGCCCGCAGGTGCAGAGGTTCGTGATTCTCCACTGTAGGCCACACTTTCTGCTACTACAGAGTGCTCCTTTTGATTCGGAGCCCATTGTCACAACCCATCCCCGTAGGCCGTGACTAGTGCCCGAACTGGGCTCCTCTACGCGCTCATTTACCAAATTCAGCATACAGACGACTCGTATATAAATGAATATCAGACATGGCTCCACACTGGTGCCTACAACCATATATACTGCATAGAAGCTGGCAAGGCTATCATACTATACATAACGTACCAAAGCATACATACATGCAGCCGATAGGGCTGCCACGGCGGATGGGCCGCCCAAACGCAATTCACACAACGCGTCCAAACAAAACTGTACATTTCCCACGTCTATGTCTACAGACCTCTAGTACGGAACAACAGAATCAGATGGCGGGACAGGGCCCCGCCATGCCCTGAATAAACATAAACATATATATCAGAAGAATATGTACCCAAAACGTCGGCTCCGGAACAAAGGGAGCACTCCGAACAGCAAAAGGGAAATCCTACGCCGGTGGGTCACCAAAATGTGAATCTGTACCTGCGGGCATGAAACGCAGCCCCCGAAGAAAGGGGGTCAGTATGAAAGATGTACTGAGTATGCAAAGCATGAAATACAGTAAACGAAGACATAACTGAAGTAAAATGTACAGAAGGTGAGCACAATAGCCAAAATACCAAAGTGTTGCATCTGACGTACAAATCATACATAAAAAGTTCCGGAAGACAAATACGGCAATCAAAATTTCCAAAATACTTTGCTTTCCTTTGAGGAACATTTCCGACTGATACACACAAAAAATCAACACACAATTACCGCGGCCAAGAGTCCAGCGGTCACTATCACACATACCGCGACCAGGTGTCCAGCGGTTAGCATCCCAAACCGGACATACCGCGGTCAGGGGTCCAGCGGTCAATGTCGCAGATACCGCGGTCAGGGGTCCAGCGGTCAACATCACATAGTGCGGCATACCGCGGTCAGGGGTCCAGCGGTCAATACCGCACAGTGCACACAATAATACAAGTGCCAACTTTATTACTTTCCAAACATAAGTCACACATGCCAGAATCATGCATCACACAAGAATCGTATATCAGGAAAAATACAGAAGGTAAGTAGCTTATCCAGAATATCAGAATACTTACTTTTATATCATACAAGAATAGCTCAAGTGAGACAAACGAAGGAAGTTTCGGAACTTGTGGGCCCACCTCGGGTCAAGTCGAGGTGGCGGATATAAATTACAACATTGGACTTTATGCAGTCATCCATGAAGGTTTCAAAGCAATCCGAATACGCTTGTGGAAGTTATGGATGTTTAGACACTTTTCCAACAAAACATAAGAATTATAGTTCAATTACATTGAACGAATAGTATTCAAAATCAAACTCGGGTTTCGATGGACAGAATTGTTCCCGAGGCTCAAGTCTTGACCTAGTATACATAGGACATGCCAAAAGAAGGAAAGAGTGAGCTTTACATACCTCGTACGCACTCCAAACTAACTCAACTCAAGCTAATCCAACCTACGCCTCGGGCTCCCCAAGGTCTACAAATACGTCAACGAGTATTACACATTAGCCATCGGCACTAGGCAATTTATTCCAAACTAACACTTAATTCTACAGTAATTTGGGCAGCATTTCCCCTGTAAATAGGCCTATCCGAATTTCCAACTGCTCTCCTGGTGACACAGAAATACCAACAATAACATATGGACACAACCATATCTTCAATTCTTTTATTTCAACAAGAACAACAACATATCAAAACAGCCCCCAACTATAACATAACGATGCCCGAAATTCTAACGAACACTTACAACACACCAAGCAGCCCATATACACTTTTTACACCTTATTTCATGCAATTTTTTCAGCAAATTTCAGGGAAATACAACAGCAGCCACACGACACCACATCATCTATTCAAATGCAAGTAAACCACATTATTATCTCTATAATCCTTACAACAACCCACAACAATTTTAACTCCAACTCTAACCATTAAATTCCTTCATTATCATCACATAATCCATGATTACAACAACCAAAATATTAATTCAAATCAGTCCATCAAATTTCAATTAAAAATAGCCCATACGGCATTCAACAACATTTCAACATCATTCCAACATGCGTGCAATTCATGTTACCAAGTTACAACTATGCTTCCCTCTGGAAGTGTCAAGACTGGGGCTAAAGTCAGTCGGTCTTTCAACTCTTGGAAACTACGCTCGCAAGCATCTGTCCATTGAAACTTAGTTGACTTCTGAGTCAACTTGGTGAGCGGTGCAGAAATAGAAGAGAAACCCTCAACAAATCTTCTGTAATAACCGGCTAAGCCCAAAAAGCTACGAACCTCCGTAGGGGTCGTGGGTCTTGGCCAGGTCTTCACGGCCTCAATCTTTTGGCTATCCACTCGAATACCGTCAGCTGCAACAATGTGGCCTAGAAATGCCACTGAGTTCAACCAAAACTCGCATTTGGAAAACTTCGCGAATAACTCTCGAGTTCGAAGAACTCCAAGGACAACACGCAAGTGATCCGCATGTTCTGCCTCAGATCTAGAATACACTAGGATATCATCGATGAATACAATCACGAATAAATCCAGAAAGGTCCTGAATACATTGTTCAATAAGTCCATAAACACTGCCGGTGCATTAGTTAGCCCAAACGACATTACTCGGAACTCGAAATGGCCATATCTTGTTCTGAAAGCTGTCTTAGGGATATCTTTCTCCCTAACTCTTACTTGGTGATACCCGGACCTCAAATCAATCTTTGAAAACCATTTGACACCTTGCAATTGATCAAATAAATCATCAATCCTCGGGAGGGGATACTTGTTCTTAATTGTCACTTTATTCAATTGCCGATAATCAATGCACATTCTCAAAGAGCCATCCTTCTTCCGGACGAACAATACGGGTGCTCCCCACGGGGATGAACTAGGCCTAATGAAGCCTTTTTCAAGCAAGTCTTTTAATTGCTCCTTCAACTCTTTCAACTCTGCGGGTGCCATCCTATAGGGAGGAATAGATATAGGTTTAGTGTCTGGAAACACATTAATAGAAAAATCTATCTCTCGCTCGGGAGGAAGGCCTGGAAGCTCTTCCGGGAATACCTTCGGAAATTCGTTCACTACCGGAACTAACTGAAGAGTCGGTGACTCAGCTTCTACATCTTGAACTCGCACGAGGTGATAAATACACCCTTTCGTGATCATCTTCCTTGCCTTTAGATAGGAAATAAACCTACCTTTTGGTGATGCCGAATTCCCTTTCCATTCTAAGAGTGGTTCTCCCGAAAACAGGAAACGAACCATCTTCATTCGGCAATCAACATTGGCATAACAAGAAGCCAACCAATCCATGCCCATAATAATGTCAAAATCTACCATTTCTAGCGCATTCAAATCAATCATGGTACGACGATCACAAATCACAATCACACAATTCCTATATACTCGGCTAGCTATTACCGATTCACCCACGGGTGTAGACTGTCACGACCCAACCCCGTGGCCGTGACTAGTGCCCGATATAGGCACCCGTACATACTTACCAACCGAATCACTCTTACACTTACATGTTTTTTCATGAACCTCGTGCGTACAAATTATAAACATATCCTTTAACCCGTTATTTATATCATACACGTGACCCGATTATGTTAACGTAATGCAGGGGAGAATCAAACATAAACCAAGTAAGAATTTCTGAGCAAACATGACCCGTAACCCACATACATGTCTACAGGCTCCTAATACAGACAACAGAATCATATGGCGAGACAGGGCCCCGCCGTACCCCAGAAGAATCATAAACACAACAATATGTACAACTGAAGGATCTGTACCAAAAAGGTGGGCTCCGGAACAAAGGAGCACTCCCAAAAGCAGACTGTGTACCTAGGCTGGCGGACCACCACAGTAAGCGTCTGTACCTGCGTAG
Source organism: Lycium barbarum (assembly GCF_019175385.1). Taxonomy (NCBI): domain Eukaryota; kingdom Viridiplantae; phylum Streptophyta; class Magnoliopsida; order Solanales; family Solanaceae; genus Lycium; species Lycium barbarum. The sequence continues at coordinate 46,647,035 of NC_083339.1, read as the reverse complement.
AATGAAGCGCAGCCCCCGAAGAAAGGGGGTCAGTACGGAATATGTACTGAGTATGTAAAGCATGGAATACAGAAAATAGAAACATAACCAGAACAACGGTACCAAAGAAAGTATGCTATCCAAAACACTAGAGTGCTTACCTTCCACACACAAGTCATCTACATGTTTATATGTCGATGTCGGAGGCCTGAAGAAATACAATAAATACGTGAATCATCCTGTGTACCAAAAGCTTACCTACCAGACTCAGGGTGTGCATGACAGGATCGTATATCTTATATGTATATGTCAAATAACATGCCCCGGCCCTTTGTGAGGGACGCGGTAAATGGAATCATATATATTAACATCATATATCAAATGTTCATGTAACGTGCCCCGGCCCTTGGTAAGGGACGCGGTGAATCATATTCCATGTATGTCAATGTCATGTATCATGCATGCATATAACGTGCCCCGACCCTCTTTTGCGGAACCCGGTGAATGGAGTCATCATATGTCATCCTGGCCACCTCCCCGTAATCATATCATGTACATATACGTGCCCCGGTCCGCAAGTGAGAGGGACGCGGTGAATAATGCAGAGAAGTACACACGAGAACACATCCCGGCCCGGGCTCAGTGAAATCCAAATCAAAGCTTCCACGAACAGAGTAGAGCGAAACCATATGCACACAATCAAGACCCGAGATACACACATACTTATATGCAAACACATTATCGGCATCTGGAGGTCCAGAAACAAGCTTCGGGTCAATCGGAACTAGCATACGAAAGTTACGAGCGTTGGAAGTACGAAACGCTCCATAAATGTTTCGGAAGTCAATCTTTGCAAAACCGAAGTATTAGTCGTATCAGCTATCTTTCGGATGACGTATAGAGCAAATTAAGTACAACTTAGATTCGTACGCACACACCACTACATCTCAAGGTATTAATTATATCACTTATTTTCTTTATTAACATCTAAGGAATATATCAAATAGGTCTTTAGGTATCGTGTCAACTTCATATGGATGAAATCAAATAAACTTTCGAAATCATGTGTACGTATCGTAATATGTCAAGCTTCGGTGAAACCATCATTCGTGTTATCGTACTTACAAAATCCTCTTTACAACATGCTTCACGAAAGTTGGGGACATTATGACTCATAATATTCTTTCCGACACAAATTCTTTATACTTATTTCGTTACTCAATCATGTCGTAAGGTGGATCATGTCAGGCATACTTCTATCAATATAATTCAGAATCATAGGAAGACTCGGAACATTTTAGCTAGCACTTTAGAAGTGAATTACTCCCGGATATCTTACGGAGCAGACCAAATATAATTTATAGGATCGCGTGTACATATCATAATATAGATTAAGAACTCAATGGAATAGTAAGACAACCATCGTTTGGTAATCGGGACAACAACCAAGAGTTTCCTTTAATTATTGTACGGACTTAAGCCAAGTAGAACAATAGGGGAGGATTCGGGAATAGTGGGTCCACCTCGGATCAAGTCGAGGTGGCGGACATGAATCTCGGATATTAAGGTCTATAGAATCATCCAAGGAAGTTTCGAAGCGATTTGATTACATTTACAAAAGTTTCGGACGTTTGATCACTTTTCAACAAAATGTGAGTTTTATGGTTCAATTCAATGAAATGAATAGTACTCGATTTCAAGTTCGGATTTCCATGAACAGAATTGCCCCCGGGGCTCCGATATCGACCTAGTATACCTAGGACATGCCAAAAGAAGGAATGGGGTAGCCTTACATACCTTTCGCGCTCCTTACGCTTGTCCAAAATCAAACTCCGTTTCGCCAAAAACCTACAATTGGTCATAAGTGCCAAATGTGAGTTGTGAACTTTTAACAATTCAATTTAGGTTCATATTTGTCTACCGAAATTCCGGCAGCATTTCCCCTATAAATTCAACACCCCGAGAATTTAACTCGGCCAAATCAACAATAACACCAACAACCAATCTAGCAACATCAATAACCAATTCAAAACGCACTCTAGCATCAAGTACTCTTTCTACATAATACAACAATATTCACTACGTTCACTTTAATGGCTTACCTTCAAGCCAACATCAATGCCTATACACTCAAATACTAGCCCGAACTCATGTCAACAACATTCAAGAGCATTTCAAACAATTCACACAATTTTTTAAACATCCAAAATAATACTCCAGCTCACCCGAAATTGCCCCAAACCCGAGAACCTCAACTATAACACATTCATTCCTTCCAAATTCATGACTTATACCATTAATCCACACATTAACAATGCAATCCTAACAAATACAAAAATTATATAAAATTCACATTAATTTCCAAATCAACCCACAACCACCACAACATCACTTTGAGTCGTTAAACTTGCAGTTTTCTTCATAGGATCCACAACGACGACAACTTAAATACTAACGACGATTTATTCATTCTCAACTACACAAAAGGGGGGGCATACGGCCAACACCACACCCATACACAAAGATGATTTTTCATTCTTTCCTTCACTCTACAACAATCAAAACATGCCAACTAAAGCTAATACATCACTTTGAGCATCACATACACACACGGCAAAACACCTTCCACACGACCCAACTTCAACTTGACTCTTATCATGAATTTCTTCCATTCTAGCACACAACAACACATATAAACCATTTATAACACATAAAACAAGATTAGAACTCACCTTTCCTCTTCAACTTCTCAACTTGCCTAAAGTGGTAGATAGAGAAAATGAGCAATCTAACGCTTCTAACAACACTTCCACGTTAACAAGCGCCTTTCAATTAGCATGTTTGCTTGAAGAAATCAATTTTTGATAGCTCAAAATTGATCTTGAATTTCCAAGGGTTTAGCCGAAATCCCCTTAAGTCTTGCTCTCCATTTTATCTTCTTGAAGGTTCTTGAAAATGAATAAGGATGACCTCTCTTTATTAATTCATCACATGCCCAAATTTTAAAAAAACACATGGGCCTCCCTTTCTAGGCCATGGCCGGCCACCCTACCATCTTGGGCCTTTTGTTCTCTCTTTTATTTTGAGCCCAATTGATGGCTAAACTTTGTAATTCATGAAACAAGTTTCCGAAATTTCAATTTTTGTCCCTTGGCTTTCCTCTGTGTTTCCACATCAATATTTTTCATTAACAACACACACATATATTAATTCAAATCACATATGACCTTATTCCTTACAAATCAAAATTATTTCGAATTTTTCCGAATGCGCGAAAATACGGGATATAACATCCTCCCCCCCCCCCCCCCCCCCCCCCCCTTAAGAACATTCGTCCTCGAATGTTCAATTAACCTTAGGGGGTTCGTGTAATACTTCGGGGAAGTTTCTTTCCTCCCTTCATAACTTTTCAAGCATTATAATTGCTATCTCCTTGTCTTCCATTTACTTACTTTTCCTTCCTTTCCACGTATCGTCGCATCGGAATCTTCTACCCTTACTGTAGTGAGATTAGTATCAGTTCATTTCATAATATCTATACCCTATCCTTTACTTGTCTCTTAACTTTCGTTCGGCTAATATATTTCATATGTCTCTACACTGGCTGCTGGGGCCCACCACCGATCGGTACGGCCATAGACGGGATGTTATACGCATATTTACGCATTTATTACCATTTACTCACAAAACACTTCCAAACGCATTATTCAAACTTACCCTAATTCCAAAACTGTCTTGTGTTTCCTTCTTCTTCACCGACCGGGTCTGCTTTGGCCTATCCGACCTATCTAGGCTGCCTAACCATTTGGTACATTCTTATTTCCTTTAGGTTACCCCTGGTTTCCCCTCTTCCTTTTATATTTACATTTACGCAAATTTTGGTGTACTTCCCAGGGGGTCACCCATCCCAAAATTGCTCCGCCCCTAGCACGCTTAACCCCGAAACTTCTGTGCATTTTGATGCATTAGTGCTGGTATAATCGCGTCGACTGTCTCACACGACCTTTGTCACGCACTTTAAGGCAGGTCGGTGTCTTAACACTTTCCGGAAGGTTCTCGTAGCGGGTCCCACTCCGATCTGGAGAGGATCGTTTATTATTATGAAACTACCGGGTTAGGCCCCTTTTTTTTTTTTGAACATGCACTTTCATTTGTACATAGGACTACCACAGACGGTTTTATCGATTCGGATCTCATCCTAGTTTTACTAGCAATCGGGGGGAAATATATATCAGCACATATTCATTTCGGAAGAAAGTTAATAATATACCTGTAACTGCATCTGGTGGCGCCTCCTGATCCTGTCGGCTGGCCAACGCATACAAGCGGTTCGAAGGACCGCTGGAACTGGGAGCTCCGCCACGACCTCTGCCGCGGCCTGCTGGTATCGGCACACCCTGCCCCGTGGGGCGCATAGCTACAGAAGGGAGAGACGAGCCAGCAACTGACCCAGTGGGCTGGGCTGAACCACCTGAACCTCCCCTATACGGGCACTCCCTCATAACATGGCCTTGACGGCCGCAAGTAAAACAAGCATCGGTGGCGCGACGACACTCTCCCAAATGGCGCCTACCGCACTAGGGACACTGAGGCATAAGTGACCTAGTCTGGCTGAGCCCGCCACTTACCTGTGAATCGGGAGCCCTAGAGCTCTGGCCAGCTCCTGAATATCTGACACTATCAAATCTCTCGGGGGCGCACTTTGCGCTAGCTGAGAAGACTGTCTAACATACTGTTGAGGCTGTCCACCTCGAAACTCCCCAGAGTATCCCATGGACCTGGCCCTCTTGGGCGGCCTCCTGTCTCGATCCCTACTAGGATAATCAGCCCTGTGTCGGTCCTCCATACCCTGAGCATAGGCCTGTAGCCGGGCGATATCCATGTCGGTCTGCAATGCCACCGCCATGCAGCCATCAATCAAATAGCGGTCTAACTCCATCACGTACCGGTGCATCCGGTCAGTCATATCTGCTACTATAGCAGGTGCATACTGGGCCAGAGAATCAAACTCCAAATTAAACTCACGAACACTCCGACCCCTCTGCTGCAGATGCAAAAATCGATCTACCCGCGCCCGCCGTAACTCTGGTGGCAAAAAGTGACGGGTAAAAGCAGCCACGAACTCGTCCCAAGTAGCTGGGGAAACACCCTCACCCCTGGATAGCTCCCAGGACTCGTACCAGTTAGCAGCAACATCCCGCAATCTGTGCGCGGCCAACTCGACAGACTCGGTCTCTGAAGCCCTGACTAAGTCCAATGAGCGCCGCATCCCCCGAATGAAGTCATGGGTGTCCTCGTCAGGCTTAGACCCGAAAAACTCTGGGGGGCACATAATAGCAACTCTCGAACCCTTAGGCTATCACGCCTGTCATCATCATCGTCATCTCTCCGCCTGCGTCTGCGAGCCTGCCCCGTTACCAACGTAGTCAATAACTGCACAGCCTCTCTCAGTGTCCTGTCCTCCGCCCCTGGCTGAGGAGCTGGAGGCTCGGGTACGGGTACTCGGGCCCCTGGAGCTACTGATGGACCTGCTCCAGGCTCCGCCGGTGGTGTAGCAGATCCCTCTGAGTGGGGTACAACCTCGGGCAAATCCTGAACACTAGCCCGGGTAACTCGCTGCGCCTGACTGGTCTCTCCGACCATCCTTACCCTTCTGGGCAGCCGTAGCCTTCTTCGGAGGCATCACTGAAAAACACAACAACCGATCAGAACAGAATCATTCTAATAGCACAGCTCTATGGCACGATCTAAGATCCAAAGAAAGGTAACACTCTAAATGTCCTGTAGCCTCCTGTTTATAGATGTGGTGCACAACACACCGATAAACAAGACTCTACTAGACACGGCCTGTAGACATTCCGAGGACAAACCGCTCTGATACCACTTCTGTCACTACCCAACCCCGTGGCCGTGACTAGTGCCCGATATGGGCACCCGTACATACTTACCAACCGAATCACTCTTACACATACATTTTTTTTTCTCGAACCTCGTGCGTACAAATTATAAACATATCCTTTAACCCGTTATTTATATCATACACGTGACCCGATTATGTTAACGTAATGCAGGGGAGAATCAAACATAAACCAAGTAAGCATTTCTGAGCAAACATGACCCGTAACCCACATACATGTCTACAGGCCCCTAATACAGACAACAAAATCACATGGCGAGACAGGGCCCCGCCGTACCCCAGAATAATCATAAGCACAACAATATGTACAACTGACGGATCTGTACCAAAAAGGTGGGCTCCGGAACAAAGGAGCACTCCCAAAAGCAGACTGTGTACCTAGGCTGGCGGACCACCACAGTAAGCGTCTGTACCTGCGTAGAATGAAGCGCAGCCCCCGAAGAAAGGGGGTCAGTACGGAATATGTACTGAGCATGTAAAGCATGGAATACAGAAAATAGAAACATAACCAGAACAACGGTACCAAAGCAAGTATGCTATCCAAAACACTAGAGTGCTTACCTTCCACACACAAGTCATCTACATGTTTATATGTCGATGTCGGAGGCCAGAAGAAATATAATAAATATGTGAATCATCCTGTGTACCAAAAGCTTACCTACCAGACTCAGGGTGTGCATGACAGGATCGTATATCTTATATGTATATGTCAAATAACATGCCCCGGCCCTTTGTGAGGGACGCGGTAAATGGAATCATATATATTAACATCATATATCAAATGTTCATGTATCATGCCCCGGCCCTTGGTAAGGGACGTGGTGAATCATATTCCATGTATGTCAATGTCATGTATCATGCATGCATATAACGTGCCCCGACCTTCTTTTACGGAACGCGGTGAATGGAGTCATCATATGCCATCCTGGCCACCTCCCCATAATCATATCATGTACATATACGTGCCCCAGTCCGCAAGTGAGAGGGACGCGGTGAATAATGCAGAGAAGTACGCACGAGAACATATCCTGGCCCGGGCTCAGTGAAATCCAAATCAAAGCTTACACGAACAGAGTAGAGCGAAACCATATGCACACAATCAAGACCCGAGATACACACATACTTATATGCAAACACATTATCGGCATCTGGAGGTCCAGAAACAAGCTTCGGGTCAATCGGAACTAGCATACGAAAGTTACGAGCGTTCGAAGTACGGAACGCTCCATAAATGTTTCGGAAGTCAATCTTTGCAAAACCGAAGTATTAGTCGTATCAGCTATCTTTCGGATGACGTATAGAGCAAATTAAGTACAACTTAGATTCGTACGCACACACCACTACATCTCAAGGTATCAATTATATCACTTATTTTCTTTATTAACATCTAAGGAATATATCAAATAGGTCTTTAGGTATCGTGTCAACTTCATATGGATGAAATCAAATAAACTTTCGAAATCATGTGTACGTATCGTAATATATCAAGCTTCGGTGAAACCATCATTCGTGTTATCATACTTACAAAATCCTCTTTACAACATGCTTCACGAAAGTTGGGGACATTATGACTCATAATATTCTTTCCGACACAAATTCTGTATACTTATTTCGTTACTCAATCATGTCGTAAGGTGGATCATGTCAGGCATACTTCTATCAATATAATTCAGAATCATAGGAAGACTCGGAACATTTTAGCTAGCACTTTAGAAGTGAATTACTCCCGGATATCTTACGGATCAGACCAAATATAATTTATAGGATCGCGTGTACATATCATAATATAGATTAAGAACTCAATGGAATAGTAAGACAACCATCGTTTGGTAATCGGGACAACAACCAAGAGTTTCCTTTAATTATTGTACGGACTTAAGCCAAGTAGAACAATAGGGGAGGATTCGGGAATAGTGGGTCCACCTCGGATCAAGTCGAGGTGGCGGACATGAATCTCGGATATTAAGGTCTATAGAATCATCCAAGGAAGTTTCGAAGCGATTTGATTACATTTACAAAAGTTTCGGACGTTTGATCACTTTTCAACAAAATGTGAGTTTTATGGTTCAATTCAATGAAATGAATAGTACTCGATTTCAAGTTCGGATTTCCATGAACAGAATTGCCCCCGGGGCTCCGATATCGACCTAGTATACCTAGGACATGCCAAAAGAAGGAATGGGGTAGCCTTACATACCTTTCGCGCTCCTTACGCTTGTCCAAAATCAAACTCCGTTTCGCCAAAAACCTACAATTGGTCATAAGTGCCAAATGTGAGTTGTGAACTTTTAACAATTCAATTTAGGTTCATATTTGTCTACCGAAATTCCGGCAGCATTTCCCCTATAAATTCAACACCCCGAGAATTTAACTCGGCCAAATCAACAATAACACCAACAACCAATCTAGCAACATCAATAACCAATTCAAAACGCACTCTAGCATCAAGTACTCTTTCTACATAATACAACAATATTCACTACGTTCACTTTAATGGCTTACCTTCAAGCCAACATCAATGCCTATACACTCAAATACTAGCCCGAACTCATGTCAACAGCATTCAAGAGCATTTCAAACAATTCACACAATTTTTCAAACATCCAAAATAGTACTCCAACTCACCCGAAATTGCCCCAAACCCGAGAACCTCAACTATAACACATTCATTCCTTCCAAATTCATGACTTATACCATTAATCCACACATTAACAATGCAATCCTAACAAATACAAAAATTATATAAAATTCACATTAATTTCCAAATCAACCCATAACCACCACAACATCACTTTGAGTCGTTAAACTTGCATTTTTCTTCATAGGATCCACAACGACGACAACTTAAATACTAACGACGATTTATTCATTCTCAACTACACAAAAGGGGGGGCATACGGCCAACACCACACCCATACACAAAGATGAATTTTCATTCTTTCCTTCACACTACAACAATCAAAACATGCCAACTAAAGCTAATACATCACTTTGAGCATCACATACACACACGGCAAAACACCTTCCACACGACCCAACTTCAACTTGACTCTTATCATGAATTTCTTCCATTCTAGCACACAACAACACATATAAACCATTTATAACACATAAAACAAGATTAGAACTCACCTTTCCTCGTCAACTTCTCAACTTGCCTAAAGTGGTAGATAGAGAAAACGAGCAATCTAACGCTTCTAACAACACTTCCACGTTAACAAGCGCCTTTCAATTAGCAAGTTTTCTTGAAGAAATTAATTTTTGATAGCTCAAAATTGATCTTGAATTTCCAACCGTTTGGCCGAAATCCCCTTAAGTCTTGCTCTCCATTTATCTTCTTGAAGGTTCTTGAAAATGAATAAGGATGACCTCTCTTTATTAATTCATCACATGCCCAAATTTTTAAAAAAAAACATGGGCTTGGGCCTCCGTTTCTAGGCCATGGCCAGCCACCCTACCATCTTGGGCCTTTTGTTCTCTCTTTTTTTTTAGCCCAATTGATGGCTAAACTTTGTAATTTATGAAACAAGTTTCCGAGATTCCAATTTTTGTCCCTTGGCTTTCCTCCGTGTTTCCACATCAATATTTTTCATGAACAACACACACATATATTAATTTAAATCACATATGACCTTATTCCTTACAAATCAAAATTATTTTGAATTTTTCCGAATACGCGAAAATACGGGATATAACATAGACACCTCAAAAGGTTTGATCGACTCCGGCTCAATTATAAATCGACCCACAATATATGGAGTAACATATGATAATGTGGAGCCCGGATCAATCAAAGCGTATACATCATGAGAAAATACCGATAATATACCTGTGACCACATCAGGAGAAGACTCAAGATCTTGGCGTCCAGCCAAAGTATAAATATGGTGCTGAGGACCGCTAGTACTCGGAGCTCTGCCCCTACCCCTACGATGGCCGACTGGCGCATGTGAACCTGGCCCCGTAGGGCGTACAGATGCTGAAGATCCGGCTACCGACCCTGATGGCTGGGTCCTACCTCTACCCTGCACTGAGGGGCAATCACGCATAATATGGCTTGGCCGACCACACGAATAGCAAGCGTCTGAACCTGATCGGCACTGACCCCAATGCAACTTTCCACACTGAGAACATCGTGGTACGGGTGGCCTTGGCTGGCCTGAATCACCTCTAAACTGAGACCCCGAATAACCCTGACTCGGCTCGGAACGAGTAGATCTGTCAAATCTCGGCCCCGTGAACTGTGGAGGTGTACTGGTCATAGAATAGCATGAATGGCTGGGAAACTGCTGTCTGTGTCCACCCCTGGACTCGCTCCTCGAACCCGAAGGTCTGGCCCTCTTGTTATGGCCCCTATCCTGCTCACGTTCATTTCTCCGCTGCTGTAGGTGTTCCTTTAATTCCTGAGCATGTGCCTGAATGCGTGCAATATCCATACCATCCTGAAGGGACGCAGTCAAACATTTATCCATCAAGTGTGGCCCTAGGCCTTTCACAAATCGGTGCACCCGATCGCCCATATCCGCTACCATGGCCGAAGCATACCTATCCATGGAATTGAAGCGGAGACTATACTCTGTAGCACTCATGCTACCTTGCCTCAGATTCAAGAATTTATCGGCCCTAGCTCGCCGAACTTCTGGAGGCATGTAGTGACGGAGAAAAGCATCGACAAACTCTTGCCATACCGGCGGAGGTGCATTGGCTCCCCGCGAAGCCATCCAAACCGTAAACCACTGGATTGAGACATCCCTCAATCTATATGACGCTAGCTCCACCGATTCAGTGTCTGAAGCATGTATCAACCGGGGCGTCCTTAGCATACCATCAATAAAGTCCTGGCGATCCTCCTCCAGTTTCGACCTAAAGAATTCCAGGGGTTTCAAAGCAATGAAGTCACGGGCCCTTGCACTAACAGTCCTGTCACCTTGCCCTGCGCTTGGCCTCTGAGTCTGGGCCGCAACCAACTGAGTCAACAAATTACTGGCCTCTCTCATATCTTGGCCTGAAGTATTCGGTGGAGGAGCTGGAGCTAGGGCTGAGGCTCCCACGTGGTCCTCAGTAATAGGCACTGTCTGGGAGGACTGAGATTAAGCCGCACTCTGGGACTCATCTTCCTCTACTACCGGTGGCGGTGCTTTTTCAGCCCGCTTTTCTGCCACCGTCTTGCCCTTTTGGGCTGCTGTAGCTTTTTTCTTTTTAGGCATCTCTGAAATACACAACACACGATTTAGGAACAAGAATTTCTTACATCATAGCTCTATCACACGATTCTTATGAAGAAAGAAGGTCATATATTCCTAAGATGTCCGCAGCTTCTCGTTTATAAGTGTGGCGCGCAACACACCCATAACCAAGACTCTACTAAACACGGCTCGTAGACACATCCTAGGACTGAACTGCTCTGATACCACATTTGTCACGACCCGACTCGGGGCCGCGACGAGCACCCGGTGATAACCCACCTGAGCACCCTCTTAGCTTACTCTTATACTTACATCTAGGTGATCCCCATAATCATACATGCATTTCCATTCATTCGTCAACTAGTCCCATATGGACAACCGCACATTTATATCATCATAGGCATTCATGCCACATCAATATACATGGGCCAACGGGGCCGACAAAATGATATACAAAACATAGGCCGACAAGGCCAAACACATCTACCCACACACACACATGTCTACGAGCCTCTAAGAGTATAACATATCACATTAGCGGGACAGGACCCCGCTATGCCTATAATTATATACACAAAAGATTGAGTACCCAAAAGATATGGCTCCGAAGGAAATGGAGCTCTCTATGAAATCCCCGAATAAGCAGCTAAGGATCAAATCTGTCTCCCTGCGGGCATGACGCAGCGTCCACAAACAAAAGGACGTCAGTACAAAGAATGTACTGAGTATGTAAAGCATGATCAGCATCAATATAGAAGCATAATAGATATCATATGAAGATAGCATAGGAGGGGAGACAGTAATATCATCATCATGTCGCTTACTTGCATACACCGTCGTTCGTATCCCATAATAATACTCGTACCATACTTGTGCTCATATTCGTATACATGTCCTTATTCGTATTACTATACATAGTCTTTTCACATTCATATTCATATTATATACATAGTCATTTCATATACATAGCATTTACATAGCATACCCAACCTCATGGGATCGGTGTCTTATACATACTTGGCCAACCAAGGCTCAAGGTCATACATACCTGGCCCTACCAAGGCATCAGGGTTATCCGTACCCTCTGCAGAGGTGTGCGCGCCTTACTTAATCGTATACATACTTTATACATATAAATATATCCTACCCGGCTTTATAAGCTCGGGGTATCATTATAGCCCTTCATAGGCACATATACATACATCATAGCTGGTAAGCATCTTTAATCTCATTTTACTCTCATCATCATTTCTATCCTCATCACTATCGTTACATCTACATTATGGACTTACTCGTCAAGCGAGGAACATAGTAAAATCATAGTACATATCAAGGGTCGTGAGCTTATGAGCTTGGAATGCCAACCATGTGGAGACAACATACTCATATAGAGGAATTTAGGAATTCGGCCAAGAACCATGCCTTATGAAAGAAGGGTTAGCCTTACATACCTTTCCGTCGAACTATTCTACACTTGCACGTTCCCTTCCAATGCTAGCGTTTATACCTTCATTAATGTCATAACAATGGCCATTAGTCATTCACATTAACCACATTATCTAGATTCCTCAATTTGCCTCTAATTCACCCACATTCATGATTATAACACCCATCTTCGTCCATTCGTCTAAAGTATTTAGTTCATGATCTTAATACCATTTATAACACATTCATATCACAACACAACAATATTCATAACTCAATTCAAACTATTTCTCAAAATGTCACTATTCATCATTCATGACCTAGTTGACCACATTTTCTACAATCCATGTATTTTAATTCTTCAATACCTTAAACATCTTGTAAAAATCATGAATCTTACCTTAGAAGTTGTAGGAACAAGCTTTGGTTGATAATACTCTTCTTTGAGCAAAACCCTAGTTTTTCTCCATTTAGATTTCTTGACTTGGATGATCCTTGATGACTCCCTTATCCTTGATTCACTTGTCTTAATGTTATGGATGACTTATAATCCTTGGAAACTCATATAATAAATATAGAGAGAAGTTCTAGAGAGAAGTGGTGTAATGTTGTAAATGAAATAAGATAAGTCTTGATCCTCATATTTAATGAATTGAATATTTTGTGCTGGGTGAACAGTGGTCGTCCATGGAGGTTTACGGTCCGTATTTCAGTTTACGGACCGTCCCTCGTGGTAGTTTTTAAGCTTAAGCAGAACCAGAAACTTTGGCCTGCATGCATGGTGATTTACGACCATGGTTTACGGGTCGTAAATCACTTTACAGTCCGTCCACCAGGTCGTATTTTAGCCATTTCCTCAGCTGGCAGAAAGTTGAAGTTGGACATGCCAGTTTACGACGTCAAGTTTACGGACCGTATTGCACTTTACAGTCCGTATTTTGCACTATACGACCACTGTGCAGTTTTGCCAACTTTCAATTTTTCTCATTTCTCGACTTTTCATTCTAATCATCCACATCCCTTTACATACATTTCCCATGAAACATTATACACTCGCACTCCTCGCACACATCATTAGTTCATTTACTTGCGTACCAACGGGAAATTTTCCGAGGTGTAACACAAATAGACAAAGTATATGTATGATTTAAAAGAAACTCCTATTGTTAGAGCCACTAGGATGGCTAATGTTCTTGACTTCCGAAAACTGTTTTGTTATGTCTTGATACATGTGTGTGGTTCCAAAAGTTCTATTTTGATTTGATCCATAGCGATATTCGAATGGGACTTGAAATGACTATTGCTTTCATTTTCCAAAGATAGCTTCTGAAATGTTCGTAGAGGTTTCTGTACTAAAATGTTCATAACTTTCTTATACTAACCCGGATTGACCCGAAACGTGTTTGTGATCTTTCAAGTGTCGTTTTGTGTACTCATCCATCGAGTCTTAAAAATTGATTTATGTGCATATAGTTTCTCACTACTCTGCTCGTGCATGCCTCAATGAATCTTTCACTGAGTCCCGGGCCGGGTATGTTATCGTGCGCACTCCACTGCATTGTTCACCGAGTCCCTCACTAGAGGGCCGGGTACGGTATGTATATACATGATGACATGATGAGATGATGATATGTTATGGCGGCCAGAAGGGCATATGATGACTTCATTCACCGAGTCCCTCACTAGAGGGCCGGGTACGGTATATATATATATATATATATATATATATATATATATATATATATATATATATATATGCATGCATGAGGATATGATAGTATGATGACATGATTTATCCACCGAGTCCCTCACTAGAGGGCCGGGTACGGTATATATATGCATGATGATATGATAGTATGCTGACATGATGATATTATTTTATCCACCGAGTCCCATAATGGGCCAGGTACGGTATATGATGATGGTATGCATGATTTTCATTTCAAAAGGCATATGTATTGATGTTTTTAAAATCATACTTGTTTCTAGTAAATCTCCATTTTGGTTATGATCCTCTTTACGGTATTTCATGTTTTACATGCTCAGTACATATTCCGTACTGACCCCCTTTCTTCGGGGGCTGCGTTTCATGCCACGCAGGTACATACAGATGAGTAGAAGACATTGCTAGAAGAAGTTCCAGTGGGATTGGCGAGCTCCATTTCCTTCCGGAGTGTTGCCGAGTCAGAGTACATATATATATATTATGATTTCTTGATTGATGTTAGAGACTTTGCAGACAGAGTCACGTATGTGGGTTGTCAGTCTTGTAAGCGGCTCTACAAGCCGATGTACCATTATGCATTATGTTGCAAATTCCATATGATTACAGATTTTACTTGACTTGAGAACAACGTAAGGAATGTTTCTGAAAGCCTTTACTATGTATTTCGGTTTATTTGATTTAAGAGTCCAAAGAGATTATGAGTGTAATAAGAATCAGTGGGTTCGCTCGGCCCTAAATAAGGGTCGGGTGCCCACCATGCCCTATCAAGGTTAGGGTGTGACAGAACGCTTCTTGAGGTAGTCGGGAGAGTCTTGATGGAATTTTAGCAATTTAGAAGCTTTTAAGTTGAATAAGTGAAAAAGAGTTGACCAATAGTTGACTTTTAGGTTAACGAGTCTTTTTGACATTTTTTGTCAGTTCTAATAGTTGGTTCGGTTCCTAAGGCACATAAGGGGTGTTTTGGTCATTTGGTTGGAAACTAGGTTTTAGGGGTTGATTGGGCTAAGATTACCTCATTTGTAGATTCCGAAGGCACAGATGCGTTTGTAGCGTATTTTTATAGTAGGTTGCATGCTTGATTTGTATCCAGGAGGTCTGAAAATAGTGTCGGGTTTTGGGTTTCGGGTTGAAGTTGGTGAAAAACAAGAATTTTCTGGTTTTTGGTGTCCGCATATGCGGACTTAGGGTCGCATCTAAGGCCTGCCTATACGGACTTGGTCCTCAGATACGAGGCTGTGTGTTATCAAATGAGGCCGCATCTGCGGATATATCACTACAAATGCGAGGCCACATTTGTGGAAAATGGGTCCCCATAAGCGAGATCGCTGGGGTGAGGATCATTAAATCCCCAAATTCAAACCATTTCTTTCCATTCACTAAATTGGAGACTTAGAGGGTTTTTAGGGGCAATTTTGCTGGTCTTTTTGAGGATTCTTCCATTAGGTAAGTTTTATACCTTCTTATTTTGTATATGTTGCCTTTAAAGTGGGGAAATCATGTTAGAGAAACACGTTTAATTTGAGGATTTTGGGGTGATAAACCCTATGTTGATTTTGAACTATCTTTCTTTCTAAATCATGTCTTGTTGGGAAAGTCTCTTGATTCTAATCATTTAATCATTGAAGTAACTAGTTGTTAAGCTTGAATTTCTCTTTTACTTAAGATTATGATCATGGAAGATAAGGGTTTTCTTATAAATTGTGGGTTTTGATGGAATAATGAAATTGATGCTCAATTGAGACTAGTTTGTGATGAAAATTGGTATTTGGACTCCCTAGACTTTGGGTAGCTTAATTTTCCTATGAGTTTTCTATTTTACATGTGGGTTGGGGTTCTCTTTTAAGGGTTGTTTTTTTTTTTTTGATTGGTTTTATGGCTTCATGGGTATCATTAGCCTCGTAATCTAATGTAGAAAGGCTCTAGTAGACTAGTTCGTGGCACCTGTTCGGCTTCTAGGCAGGTAACGATTTACTTATGTCTAGACTCCGATTAGCGAATCATATATGTATAGTAGTGATTGATGGGAAAAGCATGATAAGCTTTCGGGCATGGTGTGGAGTTATATTCCGACTAAGTTGGTATTGTCAGCTGTTATGTGGGCTTTTCATCATATTGATGTGAATCTCTTTGTTTCTTGAATTCTCACTAATCTCAATGGAAGGATTGGTTCTGATAAATTGGATTACGATTTGTATTCATGGTAATTATTATGGCTTCTACGAGTGTCATATTGATGAGGTTGAGTTATGCATGGCAGACATCCTATATTTCATGTATTATTGATTTGACATGATTACTCTTGAAATGATGATAAATGAGAGACTGGAGCCTTCATGGTCTTTGCCGGAGAGAGTAAAAGAGAGAGAGAGAGAGTGCCCGTGATATGAGGTTACATACAAGAGTGAAAGAGAGTGATCGTGATCTGAGGTACATACTTCTTTCCTTTCTCAACGGTGAAGTAAGACCAAGCTCATGAGCTTATTATCCTAGGTCGGAACAAGTTGATAAGACCCCCTTTTTTACGTCCCCATGTTCCCCCCGTGTGGCGACATGGGGGTCAAAAAAGGAAAGAGAGGAATGGGGTTTGAGCGACCGTGGTACATGGACTTCGCAGGGCCCCCGTGGGTCATGAATATTATGACATTGTCCTTAGAATTTGTGTATGGTACGGAGAGGAGGCCTGGGGGGAATTGCATTACATAGCATATTATTACATTCATTCCACATCATGGCATATTATTTATTAATTCATGTTGTTGATATACTGAGTTAATGTCTGTTGTGAGGACTTAATTAATGAATTGACAGACTTGTGGATTAGAGGCTCCACCTAGGCTTATGATGTGAGTTGTTGGGATCCATTGCGACTATCATTATGGTGAGACTTTCCTTATTATCGTTGTTGTGTGTTTGTCTTGACTGCTTATCTTCTCTATCTATTAAATTCTGTCTATGTATATGCGTGAACTAATTGTCGTCGGCCTGTGATACCTGTGAGTACGTGTGTTTTGTACTCATACTACTCTTGCTGCACTTTTCTCTGAGTGCAGAGTACGTCACAGGTTCCAGTTCCTGTCCTCGCGAGTGATCCCGAGGCTTGTTGATAGAGTTTCTAGGGTAAGCCATTTTCTAGATCCGTAGCCCAGAGGCTCTTCTACATACATATATATATATATATATATATATATATATCCTTTCTTTTCCGAGATAGTATTTATTAGACTTGATTTGTATTTCCTTTTCAGACTATGTATTTATTTAGTAGTGTTTCTGGTACTAGTTTTAGACCCGATTTTGGGGTATTTATGTATTAGTACTTCCACACTTATTCATATATACCGAGACTGTTAGTATATTAGCTTCATATTTCTGCTTGATGACTGCTAATTAAAATGAATTAGTGTAAGGGAAGGGCTCGCCCACCATGGGGTTTGTGTGGGTGCCCTCACGAACCACGATTTGGGTCATGATAAGTTGGTATCAGAGCCCTAGGTTACTAGTCTTACAAGTACAAGAGCAATGTCTAGCAGAGTCTTTCGGATCGGTACAATGAGCTCTGTACTTATCTACAAGAGGCTAAAGGACATTTAGGAATCTTTCATTATTTCATTCCTTTCGTGCTACTTTATTCAAATTGGTATCTAGATGATTCCAATAGTATCTGACTTCAATTCCTATTCTCTCACAGATGGTGAGGACACGTGCTACAGTTGCCAGAGACTATGTACCCGATCCAACTGTTGTGGTTGGGGCATGAGGTCGCGGCCGAGCCAGAGGCCGCGGTAGAGGTAGAGGCGTGGGGCAGCATCGGATTGGGGTAGACCACCCGCAGTTGATTGAACCCAGGCCAGATCAGCGTCTCCTGAGCCCGAGGTAGAGTACGACGGTGAGTTTATAGAGAAGGAGCAGCCAGGACTAGCCCAGGCTCAGCCACCTTCTATCATTACAACTCCTATACTCTAGGATGCCATGGTTCACATTCTTAAGCCTTTTTGAGGGGATGCATAAGTCAGGCACCCTCCCAGCTACTCCAGACAGTTCCCAGACCTGAGTTGGAGGTCAGACTCCAGATCAGTTCTGTGCTATTGGGGCATAGCCCGCTACTGTTGTGGCTTCCTGCATTGATGAGGTTCTACCGCCTGCCTTAGCTCCTATGCCCCTTGCTGGCCCAACTATGAGCCATAAGGAGTAGGATCTATTTGTGAGGTTTACCAAGATGAAGCCGCAAGAGTTTTATGGAACCCCCCAGAGAGGACGCATATGAGTTTATTGTGGATAGTCATGAGAGGTGGCATAAGTTGGGAGCAGTTGAGTCACATGGGGTTGATTATATTTCCTTCCAGTTGCATGAGGACATAAAGTTATGGTCGAGGTCCTATATTGAGTGTCGAACAGCTGGGTCGCCTCCTTTGACTTGGACCCAGTTCTATCAGGTGTTTCTAGAGAAGTACGTCCCCCGAACTTTGAGGGACAGGAGGAGAGGTGAGTTCAATGACTTACAGAAGAGAAGGATATCCGTAGTCGAGTATGAGTCTAGATTTCA
Source organism: Lycium barbarum (assembly GCF_019175385.1). NCBI lineage: Eukaryota > Viridiplantae > Streptophyta > Magnoliopsida > Solanales > Solanaceae > Lycium > Lycium barbarum. Next base: position 46,628,259 of record NC_083339.1, on the reverse strand, counting down.
CTCTTTGGCCCGTTATGCTTATCAGTTACTCCCCACCAAGCTAGAGAGGGTGAGGAGATTCGTCAAGGGATTAGTGCTTTCGTTGAAGGTGGCGACTCTACAGTTGGTAACTTTTAGTTCTTCTTTCTAGTCAGTGGTTGATCATGCTACTAAGGTGGAGTCTACAAGGGTTAAGGCTCATGATGGGAATGATGAAAAGAGGATCTGGCAGCTCGACAATTTCAGTTGTTCGACTTCTAGAGGTAGGAGCCATATGGGTAGGAGTCATTAGTACCACTCTCGCAGCCTCATTCAATCAACGATTCATATTATAGCTGGTGGCCCTTCTGGGCTTAGTGGATTCAGTGCCGGATAGACTTCTCGAGATTCTTACACTCGATCTGTAGATCGTGAAAGGTATTCGGGGTTTTCAGTATTAGTGAATCATCCCCAGCTGCTCAGAGGTTGTTATGTGTGTGGTGACCCGGGATATTTCGCAAAAGAATATCCCAAACCCAGGCAGAGTGGGACTCAGCAGGGGTCCCAATTCTAGAATCCAGCACCTTGGGTTAGCAGAAGTGGTTTTTCAGGTAGGGGTGGTGCACAACCTAGATGAGGTGGTTCTCAGTCCGGGAGAGGTTGTCACCAGTCCGGTAGGGGCAGTTCACAAACAGCGAAGGATAGATGTTACTCCTCGCCCTCCCAGGAGCTAAGGGCGTTCCGCGGGATATAAGTCATGACAAACGGGTGTTACATCTTGGAAAAATTTCATATCGTTAGTACCGTTACTAAACGAACATGATCTTGGAGAGGACATGGAACTATTATAAGACTAAGAAATACTTCTAACAAGTAATAAGAGAATAGCTAAAGGTTCTGAGGTCAAGCTGGTTGGAGAATGTAAGTTATCAAAGCTTTGGGAAAAACTAGGCAAATTTCGGACAGGATTTTTTGTTCAAATTGAGTGAGCTATATCTCCTAGCATATGAGAAGTTATGGAGTGCATAAGCTATCCAAATTGAATTTCATCGAGTCTAGTTTTCAACGCAACAAAAATTTTGTCGATACGGCATCAAAGTAGGGAGTTATGGGCATTTTAACACTGACTGCCAGAGGCCCGCGAACCTGCGCGAAAATCCTGGAAGCCCACTTAAAAGCCCATTAACTGACCCGACCCACAACCCTATTAATAGCCCCAAACTCATTTTGTTTACTCATTTTTCACCCATTCTCACCACCTAGAAGTCTCTAGAAACCTCTCTAACACTCCTTCAAGCCTCCACACTAACCTTAGCCCAATTTGGTGGGTTCCAACTTCAACTTAGGCTCGGAAAGTACGTATTACTTTGTAGTTTTCGATTTCCGTTGTAGTATCATCTTGGATAAGAGTAGGAAACTCGAACCCGGCACACATGCAACCCATTTAAGGTAGATATTCCTGCATTATCAAAAGTTTACATAAATTCGTAAATTGGGTATTGCTAGATTTAGCTCGTATTTAGTCGAATTGGTGGAAATACGAAATAAATCTATGATGGGTATTGATGATGGATTATGATGGATATTTTTGACAAATTAGTATGGGAATGAGTATGCATTATGATTGTTGGTGTTGGGTTGTTGTTATAATCCTGGGATCGGAGTATAAACAGAGGAAATGCTACCCGAATTTCCATAACTCCGAAAGAATTGGATATAACACCTAGAATACTTCGCATGCAAGCTATGAGAAGACTACCCTAGATTGTATATTTCCGTTTAGGTGCAAGAGAAGTACCAACATAGGAATAGGGAATTCCTCTAGGTCACATTTTTGAAGATAAAGGTATGTAAGGTTTTCACTATCATTTTCCTTAGCACGAATAAATACAACCCCTAGCGTGAATTATCAATCCATTCGAGTCTATTCCAGAATTCCTACATTTTACGATATATATATATATATATATATATATATATATATATATATATATATATATATTATGAAAAATACGTATTTTTTGAGAGGTACATATATTTTATGAAAGATGCATATTTATTTCCATAAAACTCTATTTTTATGGAATTCCCGATATTTTACGAAATTAAGTAAACGTCCCCAGCTAAGTTGTTCATTGACTCCTATTAAACCGTCTGTATACTTTAAGAAAGATCCTTATGATGTTAATGTGAGTATTATCATTTGAGTCATTCCTTGTCCTCGTTATATGTCCCATAATGTATTTGGATGTATAACGACCTTACGTCACTCCGAAAGGCCCAATGTCACTTCTTTAACCCCTCATGCATTTATATATATGTATGCACTATTTTACTCCACCGAGCCGCGCTATAGTCAGCCGAATACGACAATTGGATGTGCAACCACTGATCAGTTGGGTATTCACACCGAGTCCCATTAGGGTCGGGTACGTTATGATGTTTTCCCGGATGCAGGGAGGATGATGATATGATGATGATGATATACACACTGAGTCCTGAAAAGGCCGGGTACGTTTCACACCGAGTCCTGAAAGGGCCGGGTACTCTTCACACCGAGTCCCACTACGAACGGGTATGTTATATATATATATATATATATATATATATATTGTGTATATTTACTTGCATATGAAAAATGATTTTCTCATGCATGGCATATTGTATGGTTTTAGATGTCACAGGTTACCAATTATCACTATTCTCTCATGTTTACATTCATATTTTACTGATGTCATTATTTCCTTGCCTTACATACTTAGTACTCTTATTTGTACGGACCGTCCTACTTCTTGGTGCGCTGCATTTCATGCTGCAGGTCCTGACAGGAAGAGCAGAAGGACATTCTCAATAGAATCGCCAGCTTCAGCGGGACGTCAGCAAGTACCATTATGCCAGGCTTGCTAGTTGGGTATATATCGAGTGTGCATATTATGTATACGACATATGTACGTACTCTTAGAGGCTCATAGACAGTATAGTGGGTGTCAGAGTCATGCATGTTTTCATTATACTTATGATACACATGTTATAGCCTGGGTGGCTATATGATATTTTTGATGTTCATGTTGCGGCCTTGACGGCCAGCTTATGTATAAAGTCGTTCACAAAGAGGTTATGTTATCCTTGTGTTGGGCCTTTCTGTGTACCGGTGCTCTTATATGTACATGCTAATGATTACGATCAGGATTGTTGTATTAAGGTTATATTATGTAACGTCAGGTGGTATCCGACTGTTAGGGTCGGGTGCTTGTCATGCCCCTCGCCGGGGTGTGACAAAGTGGTATCTGAGCGGGTCAGTCCTAGGGATGTCTATGTGCCATGTCTAGTAGAGTCTTGTTTAGGGATATGAAGCGTGCCATACTTCTAAACAGGGGACTACAGGGCATTTAGGAAATACCTCTTTTCTTCATGATCTAGATTATGCGATAGAGCCAGCAACGTAGGAAAGTTCGGTCCCGATTCTATCTTCTTGTTAGAATTGCAATTACGCTAATAAAAAAGAAAGGTTTCAATCATAAAAGAATGTGGGGTCAGCTCCGGAAATGGATATCAGACTAATGCCCCTTTGCTAGTACGGGTTAAAGAGTAATAGAATAGATAAGGAGGAATATAAGTTATGCGATTGAGTCAAACCCTTCAAATATTATGACCTTTATCGTGAAGGATCCGTCTAAGGACCCTATGAAACAACGCCATGACAGCTGTGAGTATGGCCCCACCACAAAATTTAGCTTTACACTCAGGGCCGATGAGAAGGATATGAGAAAACCATTACAGAAGTTGGCACATCCGACCTTTTCTTCAGGTCCAGCATTATGATGGGACCGCTACGGACGTTAGTCTTGCAAAATATCAGACGGTTTTTAGTTTAAAAAATTTGTTAATCAAGGACCGCTAGTGTATATATGGGAGCTGTACAAGAGGAATAAGATGGTCAACCAAGGGGAGCAGAGTAACTAAGGAAAATAGAACGGTTTAATGTCGAACATGCATTTGGTTAAGTTTCGCAGAAACAGGACCAATGTAGACTGATTACGAGGTAACGTACTAACAGACGAAGCGAATTGCAACCAAGTCAAATAAGTATAAAGCAACAAGGGCACCTGAAGGGAAGTAGAGATAAAGTGCACCATTATTACACCTCGGAAAAATTTTCCGTTCATGCACAGTGAATAGACTGACGAAGGGTACGATGTATGCGATGTTTTGACTAGTAAGAAATAACATGTGATGATTCTAAATGAGATTTCAAAGACATTCAAAGTAAGAGAATAAAGTTGCCAAGAGGAGGCAAGACATACGAGATGTATCGGAAAGGATTTACGAATAACGAATTAACAATGACTTAATGATGCTTTGGAGAAGAGTTATAATTACCCCTAGATTTTTAATGAAGTGATAAACAAGTGTCAATAATGTTCCATAAGGATTGGAGATCAAACGAGTCGACGAAAATGATTTTCGGAAAACTGTGAATTGTACGGTCCATTATACGGACCGTACAAAAGATACAGACCGTAGATCTGGCCGTCTAACTTGTCCAAAGAAGAGACTCCACTGGAACCATTATACGGTCACACATACGGACCGTATAAATTGTACGGACCGTATATGTGTCCGTATAAATGGGTCGGGACTGATTTTGTGTATTAAAAAGGGGATCCAAGTTCATTTCATTTCATTTTCCCTTCACTCCCCTTCTCTCTAAAACATCTCTCTACACTTCTCCAACAAGAATTCAAGGGGTATTTGTGATCAATTACATCAAACCAAGGAAATGAAGTATAAGAAACTCATTAAAGTTCATCCAAGACAAGGAATCCAAGTGAAGGTGAAACTAGGGTTTTGCTCAAGTGAAATGTTTACACTCAAGGTTCATTCCTACACCGTCTAAGGTAAGTTTTAAGGTATTTACATGTTGTTTAAGGTATTTGAAAGTTGAAACACTTGGATTGTGAAAGGATATAGAAAATGGGTCATGAAAGTGTGAATAGTGTCATTTTGAGTGATATTTTGAATTGAGTCACGATTATTGATGTGTTGTGATATGGTTATGTTATAAATGATATTAAGGACATGGGATAAGCATTATATGTGAGAAAACGCACGAGTATACCATGACCATGATTATGGATGAATTGAAATGGAATTGGGAAATGAGGGTAATGTAGATGAATGACGATTGATGGTTATGATATTGTGAACGTTATTATAAATGTTTGGGAGTTGATATACAATATGGGAAAAGTTGTATAAACAAAGGAAATGCTGCCCAATTTTCTCTAGCTTTAGTAAGCACATTCATGTAATCGATTAGCTAATGTGAATGCGAATTCTCTTGAAGGTAGAAACGTGAGCATTGAAGGAGAATAATCAAGCGATGGAAATTGTTAAGAGAAAGAGGTATGTAAGGCTAGTCCTTTCTTTCTAAGGCATGAATCATATGGTATGAATCCTCCTATCTCTCTATGATTTTCCTACATATTGGGAACTATGAATCTACGAGTATAAAGAACTTCATATGAGATAAAGAAAAGAGATATGTTACGAATACGACGATACCAATGATGAATCTAAGTCTAGAAGTCATAAAGCTCATGATATAATATTCCTACGAAGCTAATGATCCTTATACGATTCCTATGATAGTATTTTCCTTACCTCTTCATGACTTTCCTACCTTCCGGAAAACTAAGAGCCTATGTTCATGAATACCCATATGGGATAAGATAAGAGGTATGTTACGAATGCAGTAATGATAATGATGAGCCTAAGTCTAAAGATTCTAAGGCCCATAATATTATGATTGTACAAGGCTAATGATCCATATTACGATCCGTTGATGTCGTTCATTGACTACACTCACCTTATATGCTAATTCCTTCAAGGTGAGGCATAATGCTTGTGAATGCTCCATAATGGAAGTGGGGGCTCTCGACCTTATGTGACCCCGACATTGTTATAGATTGCCCATAAGCTCTAATACATATGCTATGACCAATGTCCCGAAAAGTTGCGAGTCTATGTTTATAGAGGATTTCACATGAGATAAAGGTAAGAGATGTGCTATAGATACGACTATGGTAACGATGAGCCTAAGTTAGAGATTATAAAGGCTATTATTTGATATTATTACGAAGCTCGTGCTACGAATACGCTGCGATTCTCATAGATTGTCTTTAAATCCAAATGTATGCTCCATGAAAGGTTATGATAAGTTTATGAGACAATGCGATGATAATGATGACGATGTTGATAGTGATGACGCTAAAGATATTTATGGGCTTTTATGTATATATATATATGTGCCTATGTATGACTATTATGAAACCCCGAGCTTATAAGGCCGGGTAGAATATGTATATATTTATGTAACGCGCGCACACCTCTGCAGTTGGGTACGGATAACACTGAGCCTTGATAGGGCCAGGTACGGATAACACTGAGCCTTGGTAGGGCCAGGTACGGATAACACTGAGCCTTGGTAGGGCCAGGTATGGATAACACTGAGCCCTGGTAGGGCCAGGTAGACATAACACTGAGCCTTGGTAGGGCCAGGTAGACATAACCCTGAAGCCTTGGTTGGCCAGGTATGTATATGATATAAATATGTATATGCTATGATTATATATATATGATATATGTATGAAAAGGCCGGAAAATATATAGGTGATATTGTCGAGCCACTACGTGGCTGTATACGGATAACGTTTAAAATGTATGAGCAGATGTGATGTTATGATATATATGTATGTATGATACGACGATGTATGAGCTATGATGATACATGTACCGTGATAATATATGATATAGGCACGAAAGGTATCCTCCCTTAAAAGTTACGCAAGTTATGTCGTATGATTCTCTATTATGTTTATTTCATTCATGCCTTACAATATTCATACTGACGTCCGTTTTCATTGGACGATGTGTTCATGCCCACAGGTAAGCAGGGAGGAGGCTCAAAATTGTATAAGTTGATAAGCAGAGTGTTGAAAGCACTCCATTATTCCGGAGGTGCCATTGAGTTACTACTTTATGTACATATATGTTTTGGGCACGACGGGGTCCTTCCCGTCCATATGTCTAGTACTCTAGTAGAGGCTCGTAGATACGTATGTGTGGGTAGTATGGTCTCATGACTTTGATATGTATATGTGTACTATTTTGATAGCCGAAGGGCTTATGTATATAAAGGTAATTATGGTTCCAAGTGAAAAATGATGTTTCCATGATTTGAGTATGAATTTGATGAATGAATGCTTAATAAGTAATGATAACTAGCAGAATGAGCGGTACTCGGTGGATAGCCCCGGGTACCCGTCATGGCCCCTAGTAGGGTCGTGACAACCATAACAGAACTGAACAAAAGTTATCAAGGAAGAATTCATGAACACCGCAGTCCTACTTGCCATACAAGAGAACGGCTATGTATGTAGGTTGTGGCTTAGAGCGATCTTACGATGGATAATGAAGTGATCCGTTAAGTGGGATAAACACTACAATGAAATGTTCTGTCACGACCCAAACCGATGAGCCGCGATGAGCACTCGACCACTACTGATCGAGCACCCCTAAACTCACTCCCACTCTGCACTAAACAACCTGGTGGCCCACTTTGACTGATATTCCACTGGTACCGTTCGCGGTAGGTTTGATATGATAGATCTTATCTCAGAATTCCATGAAACATGCCTATGGCGGAGGATGACAACGCAGACCAACTTGGTCACCGTACATACTGTTCACAAAATTAAGGGACAACTGAAAGCATATGACTACCCCCACTATATATACGCCGTCTACAGACCTCTATGGAATATAGACTATAAAATGGACAGGACAAGGCCCTACCATACCCATATATTCGCATACCAGAAATAGTATACCAAAAGGATGCAACTCCGGATCGAGTGGAGCGCAGGAACTATGGTGTTACACCTCGGGAAAAGCTTCTGTTGGTACGCGGGTGAATGACCTAGTGATGATCATGAGTGTATGATGTTTCCATGAGTAAGAAATGACATTTGATGACCCTAAATAAGATTCCAAAGGCAATCGCAATAAAAGAGAGGTTATGCTCCATAATGAATAATTATAGGTTTTAGAAATGTGAAAAGTTGCAAGTTTGCATTTTGGCCAGTGGTCGTAAAATGAAATACGAACCGTAAAGTGGTATACGGTCCGTAAACTGCCATGTCATATTGTGGCTTCCAAAACTTCAAACTTTCTGCCAAATGATCAATGGTTAAATACGACCTGGAATACGGACCGTAAAGTGGTTTACGGCCCGTATAGCATGATCGTAAATCATCATGTCCCAGCCTGAGTTTCTGGTTCTATTATGATTAAATATGACCACGAAGGACGGTCCATAAACTGGAATACGGACCGTAAACCAAGTTTACGACCACTGTGCACTTTAAATCAGATTTTTAAGTCATTAAATAAGGGGACCAAGGCTTATTTAATTTCACTTCTACATCACACCCCTTCTCTCTAAAACATCTCTCTACATATATTCCACAAGTTTTCAAGGGTTTTTAGTGATCAACAACACAAAATAACTGAATCAAGTGTAAGCAAACCCATTAAAGATCATTCAAGTCAAGAAATCTAAATGGAGAAAAACTAGGGTTTTTGCTCAAGTGGGGTATTTCGACTAAGGATTGTTCCTACAACATCGAAGGTAAGATTTATGGTATTTATATGTTGTTTAAGGTATTTGGAAGTTGAAATGCTTGGATTTTAGAAGAGTATAGCAAAATGGGTCATGAAAGATGAATAATGACGTTTTGAGAAATAGTTTGAATTGAATCATCATTGTTGTTGTGTTGTGACATGAATGGCTTATAAATGACGTTAAGATCATGAAATAGGCATTGTATGTGAATGGACGAAATCGTGTGTTATGGTCTTGAATATGGAAAATTGGAAGTGAATTGAGAATACGGATAATGTAGATGACTAAAGGCTATTGTTATGATATTGTAAATGTATTGTTGACATTTGGGAATTGAATTACGATATGGAGGAAAGTTGTATAAATAAAGGAGATGCTGTCCGATTTTCCCTAGCTTTAGCCATTTATGCTAGTTGTCAATTCTAACGATAGTATGACCTTGATGAAGGTATAAACGCAAGCGTGGAAGGGAACGTACAAGTGTTATATAGTCGAACGAAAAAGTATGTAAGGCTAACCCTTCTTTCATAAGGCATGGTTCTTTGGCCAAACGTCTAAATCTCCTATAAGACTATGATTCCCTTCAACGATTTGATTCTCCGAGCTAGTAAGCTCCCGATGCTCAATGTGCTACGATTGTACGAAGTTCCTTGTATGACGAGTAAGCCTATAGGGTAGATGTAACGATAATGACAATGATAGTAATGATGATGAGAATAAAATGATGCTAAAGATGCTTATGAGCTATTATATGTATGTGTGCCTATGAAGGGCTATAATAAGACCCCGAGCTTATAACGCCGGGTAAGAATATATGTATATGAATATGTATAGAGTATGTATATGATTATGAAACGCGCGCGCACTTCTGCAAAAAGTACGGATAACCCTGATGCCTTGGTAGGGCCAGGTATGTATGACCTTGAGTCTTGGTTGGCCAAGTATGTATGAAACACCGAACCTTTATGGTCGGGCACGCTATAGCTATATATATATGTGTGTGTGTGTGTATATGACATCAATATGAGTACGAATATGTTATAAAAATGAATGTGAAGGTAAATAAATACGGATATGGATGTATGTACACGGATACGCAATAGAAATAGAATGTCCTTGTGGAAAGCAAGCAAGTGCTATGACGACGATATTATTATCTCCCATGTTATGCTATTTCATATGCTGACTCTTAAGCTTTCATATTGATATTGATCATGCTTTACATACTCAGTACATTCTTCGTACTGACGTCCTTTTGTTTGTAGACGCTGCGTCATGCCCGCAGGTGCACAGGGAGACAGGCTTGATCCATAGCTATATTTTCAGGGACTACATAGCGGAGCTCCATTTCATTCGGAGCTATAGCTTTTGGGTACTTATTCTTTTGTGTACATAATTATGGGCATAGCGGGGTCCTGTCCCGCTCATGTGATATGTTATAACCTTCTTAGAGGCTCGTAGACATGTGTATGTGGTTAGATGTGTTTGGCCTTGTCAGCCTATATTTTTGTATGTCATTTTGTTGGCCTTGTCGGCCCATGTACATTGATGTGGCATAGATGCCTATGATGATATAAGAAATATTGTCGTCCAATTGGGACTAGTATGATTGATGGCTAGAATGCCTGATTTGATTTATGTCTCACCTAGACGTTATGTGAAAGTATGTTAAAGGGGTGCCCGGGTGGGGTAGCGCCGGGTGCTCGTCGCGGCCCTAGTCGGGTCGTGACATATGGCTTGGAGGAGATCCTACTAGTCTGGCTCACTCGGCTGGCTATCTGAACCTGCAGGCATGAACGCAGCGTCCACAAGAAAGGACGTCAGTACGATTAATGTACCGAGTATGTAAGGCATGATTAATAATATAGTAAGAGATACCGAACATGAAAAATAACATAATGAGAAATGTAGAGCATAACATGAGGTAAGAAAATAACCTGTACATAAGATTGCCTCTTAAGGCAGATACCATGCATGCTTAACTTTAAAGAAAAAATTTCTCATATACATATATGTAGCATAATCATTAGCCCGCGTCCGGGCCTTCCGCGTCCGGGGTAACCATCTCACGTGTTACACCTCAGGAATTCCTCCGTGAACGTACATTGAATAGACTAATGAAGAATACGAGTATATGATGTTTTAATAAGAAGGGAACGACGTTTGACGACAGTAAGTAAGATTTCAAAGGAAATTGCAATGAAAGGTAGGTTATGCTCCACAATGACTAATTATAGGTTTTGGAAATGTGAAAAGTTGCAGGTTTGCATTCTGGCCAGTGGGTCGTAAAATGAAATACGGATCGTAAAGTGGTGTACGGTCCGTAAACTGCCATGTCGTATTTCAGCTTCCAAAAACTACAACTTTCTGCCAAATGAGCAAATGGTTAAATACGACCTAAAATATGGACCGTAAAGTGGTTTACGGCCCGTAAACTGTGTCCGTAAATCACCACGTCTCAGCCTGAGTTTCTGGTTCTATTATGACTAAATACGACCACGAAGGACGGTCCGTAAACTGGAATACGGACCGTAAACCAAGTTTACGACCACTGTGTTGTTCACTCCAAACCAGATTTTAAGTCATTAAATAAGGGACCCAAGTTTATTATTTCATTTCCACATTTCATCCCCTCTCTCTACATTTATTCCACAATATTTCAAGGATTTTTAGTCATCAACAACACAAATCAAGTGAATCAAGTGTAAGGAAACCCATTAAGATTATTCAAGTCAAGAAAATCTTATTGAAGGAAAGCTAGGGTTTTTGCTCAAGTGAAGTATTTCGACCAAGGCTCGTTCCTACAACATCTAAGGTAAGATTTATGGTATTTATATGTTGTTTAAGGTATTTGAGAGTTAAAATTCTTGGACATTAGATGAGTATAGAAAAATGGGTCATGAATGATGAATAGTGACATTTTGAGAGATAGTTTGAATTGAACCATGATTCTTGTTGTGTTGTGATATGAATGTGTTATAAATGATGTTAAGATCATAAAAATGGGCATTGTATATGAATGTACGAAGTCGGGTGATATGACCATAAATATGGGTGAATTGGGAGCGAATTGAGAAATCTAGATAATGTGGTTAACGTAAATGATTAATGGCCATTGTTATGGTATTGTGAATGTATTGTTGATGTTTGGGAGTTGAATTACGATATGGAGGAATGTTGTATAAATAAAGGAGATGCTGTCCGATTTTCTCTAGTTTTAGCCATGTGTGCTAGTTGTCGATTCTAATGATAGTATGACTTTAATGAAGGTATAAACGCAACCGTTGAAAGAGAACGTGCAAGTGGTAAATAGTCGAATGAAAAGGTATGTAAGGCTAACCCTTCTTTCATAAGGCATGGTTCTTTGGACAAACGTCTAAACCTTCTATAAGACTATGATTTCTTCAAATGATTTGATCTTCCGAGCTAGTAAGCTCACGATGCTTGATATGTTACGGCTGTACCAAGTTCCTCATATGACGAGTAGGCCTATAAGATAGATGTAATGATAACAACGAAGATAGTGATAATGATAGTAATGATGATGAGAATAGTATGATGTTAAAGATGCCTACGAGCTATTGTAGGTATGTGTGCCTATAAAGGGCTATAATAAGACCCCGAGCTTATGATGCCGGGTAGAACGTATGTATATGAATATGTATAGAGTATGTATATGATTACGTAATGCGCGCACACCACTGCAGTTGGGTACGGATAACACTGAGCCTTGGTAGGGCCAGGTATGTGTAACACTGAGCCTTGGTTGGCCAGGTATGTATGACCACCGAGCCTAGCTATGGTCGGGTACGTGAAACACCGAACCTTCGGGGTCGGGTATGTTATGTAAATGCTACGTATATGATATGATTATGTATGTGATATGATTATGTATACAATATGAATGTGAGTAAGGATATGCATATGAATACGGGTACTAATATGGAACGGGTACGAACATGGATACGGATATGGAGGTATGAGCACAATTACACATTAGAATGGAAAGTTTCTATGAAAGGAAAGTAAGTGTCCATGGTGATAATATTACCATCTCCCATCTTGTACTATTTCTTACTATGTTCATTATGCTTCTACATTGATATTGATCATGCTTTACATACTCAGTACATTCTTCGTACTGATGTCCTTTTATTTGTGGACGCTGCGTCATGCCGGCAGGTGCACAGGGAGACAGGCTCGATCCATAGCTACATTCTCAGAGACTACATAGCAAAGCTCCATTTCCTTCGGAGCCATAGCTTTTGGGTACTTATTCTTTTGTGTACATAATTATGGGCATAGCGAGGTCCTGTCCCGCTTATGTGATATGTTATACTCTTCGTAGAGGCTCGTAGACATGTGTATGTGGTTAGATGTGTTTGGCCTTGTCTGCCTATATTTTGTATACCATTTTGTTGGCCTCGTTGGCCCATGTACATTGATGTGGCATAGACGCCTATGATGATATAAAGAGGTTGTTGTCCAAAGGGACTAGCATGATTGATGAATAGAAATGTATGTTTTTACTATGTGGCTCACCTAGATGTTATGTGAAAGTATTTCAAGGGGTGCCCGGGTGGGATAGCACCGGGTGCCCGTCGCGGCCCCTAGTCGGGTCGTGACATCACGCCGCCCACTAGTGGTGCTGCCCGTGCCATATAGACACGGTGTATAAGCCGCCTGCCTTAGCGGTGCAGCCCAGCAATCTAGGCACGGTGTATAAGCCGCCCACCTTAGCGGTGCTGCCTGGCCATCTAGGCACTGTGTAATCATACATATACATATACATATACATATACATAAAGCATGCATGAGAGTCCAATCAAAAGTTATAACTCTATCGGAGTGACGTAAGGTCGGTAACCTCCGATTGCATTATGGAATAATCATCATCGCTATATCTCACCTTGAAGAAACCATGATTATAAGGTGAGATCAACAACAATGAATAAAATCAAGGAAATCATCCATAAGCATTGGAATCTCCAAGAATGGAATCATCATCATCATCATCATCATTATCATCATGGAACATACTTATCTTTAGCATCATAAGAAACTCTAAGAATCATGAACTTTTAGCTTTTGGGAATAAGAATGTTATGGAAGACATATATATGTTCATAAGAAAGGAATCATGCCTTTAGAAGAAAGGGAATAGCCTTAACATACCTGAAAATTCATGGCTCGGCTCTTCCACCTATTTCCGGTCTCGCAATCTACATATAAGACCATTCATGCTATAATTAGGTCCATTGTCATACACTTATCCTAAGCCTCCAAATAAATCTTTCTAGAATCTGCCGAAATTTCGGCAACATCTCGTCTATTTATATGCCTAGCCCAAAATCGTAATTCAGCAACCAAAAACAACAACATCAATACAAACATTAACAACATCACTTTCAACACCAACAGGTGCCATAAAATAGCCCACACGCTGTTTTCCAACTTCCATAACTAACCAACTTTCTATACAATTATTTAACGACTTTATCTTCGTAAATAAGCCTTAAATAATAGCAAAAGAGGAAGACTCATACCTTTTTCTTGTCCAAATGATAATATCTTCAATATTCCACCTTGAATCCAAGCCAAGTACAACACTAAATAATACCGTGATCACAACTACGCACTATCCGAGCCTTGATTAAGCAGAATCACTTGAAAATTGCTCAAACCCTCAAATTTTTTTATGACCAAATTTCCCTCTGTGTTGCTGCTCTAAAATCTGATTTTTTTGGTTAAAAAAAGGGGTTTCGCCCCTTTTATAAGGTTCAAATTCGGCTCCGATCACTGTAGCAGTTTATTGTAGCAGTTACTATAGCACGCGTTTCGGCTTTGTCAGCTGAGCTTTTAATGTCCATAATTCTCTACTCCGATGTCCTATCGATGAGCGGTTTGTTCGTTGGAAACTAAACTTGAGAAACTTCATTTTGGGCTTTAGTTTCACTTGAAAAAGATTCATATGCTAAGAGATATTCTTCCCTCAAGTTGGACCAAAATTTTCACACGAAACTTTACCCATCCTTTCTCCAAAGTCGTATTACTCCATTTCTTCCACTCATTTCCTCATAAAACCTTCCGGTATACCTTATATACATCCTTCACTCATTAAATATACTTAACAATGCTTACTTATATTCCAAAGTGGTTTTACTTAATCATAACTCAACGTACTTATGTTTCAAATTTGATAAGTGCTTCTTCGAAGATACGGGGTGTAACATGTTCGACTATGAAAGAAGGGAGAAGGACACTAGTTTTGAAGGATAAGTTGAGTTAGAATTCATACCAGAATGCAGACGCAAAGGATTCACTCTAAGTAAAAGAGATAGATGATTAGGCATAGGAGAGATCGTGATAAATGATAAGGAGAAGACCCTCTCGAAGCATTCATAACAAACAATGTTATGAGTACGTATTCTAGTACGAGTGATATCAAGCAGGGTTAAGTACTACGAGAAAACACGTATATATCTCGTGAAGTACCAGACGGAATGACGGAACCCCATAATAGGAAGAATAGTTCTAACGAACAATGAAAAGTTTAACGAACCGGCTCTCGCCAACAGCTTCAAGTATGTTAGGACATGTGGAAAAGGGTAAGGAGGCATACAATGAGAAAAAAACAGGATACATGGCCTTGCATAACAGTATCGCCATAAACGGAAGATGGTGGAGAAACAAAAGTTGGGCAATGAGGCACTCAAAGAGCAGAGGCCGTGAAGGTACGGACAATTGGAAGGAGATGACTTAAGACTCTTAGCGCTATCAATCAAGGTAATGGAACCACAATGGAAATAATAGGCTAAGGAACGCTTAGTATGAGCATGGAGTCATACAAAGGATATCGTGAAAAGAAAGAAGTACATACTAACGTAAGGATTCATCACATCCTTGAAGAATACGCTCGGCCATAGATTAGAAATAAGGGAGGGGAAGGTGACTCCATAACGAAAAAATTCAAGGCCATTGAAACAAAGGGCACATACGGTAAGACCGACAAGAGGAGAGGTAGATAAACTATGCTGAAGGCAGCAAATGAATCCTATACTATTAAAGATGATATCCAAACTTTGTGAACAACAGGAGTATGAGCAGAATGCATAAGGCCTAAACAACATAGTGATTCCATGACATGAGACATGAGTACCGTATATTAAGCTCAGCTAGTAAGAGGTGATAAAAATGAATAAATGTTTTACACCTCGGAAAATCTCATGTTGTTGCGCGGTAAATAGTCTAACGCAGGGTAAGAAGTATATGATGTTTCTACAAGTAAGAAAGGGTACTCATTGATTCTAATTAAGATTCCAAAGACATTTGAGGCAATAGAAGAAAGTTTGTTGAGGAAGACAAAGTATAAGTCGTGTTTTGGAAAGGTATGGAAAGAACCGGGCTAATGTTGATTTAATAATGTTTTGAAGAAGAGTTATAATGATCTTTAGATTGTTAATGAAGTGTTAAACAAGTGCTAATAAGGTTCCACAAGGATTGGAGATTAAACGAAATGACGAGATTAACTTCAGAAAAATGGAGTTATATGATAACTTATACGGTCTGTATAACTTTATATGGTCCGTATAACTTTATACGGTCCGTATAAGGGTCCGTATAACCTCAACAGGAAGGGAAAATCACTGATGGTGCAGTACGGTCACTTATATGGACAATATAATGTTATACGGACCGTATAAGTGTCCGTGTAACACGATCAGGACAGCTTTTTTCCAAGTATAAAGATAAGTTCCCACTTCTAATTTTTCATTTTTTACATCTTCTCAACTTCTCTCAAGGCCTCTAGAAGGTTCCACACATTTCATTAACATAAATTCAATGGAAAACAATGATCAAATACCAAAGACTAGTAGAATCAAGTGCAAGAATGCTAATTAGGGTTGATGGAAGCTAGAAATTTCGTTTGAAGTGAAGCTAGGGTCTTCTCCAAGTGAAGCATTTCCATCCAAAACCCATTCCTTCACAATCAAAGGTGAGTTTTACGTTAATTTCATGCTATTAAGAGTATTGAATGGTTGAAAGACTTGGATTATGGAAGAAAATAGAAAATGGGTTACAAATATGAGAAAAGTGAAATTCTAGAATGGTAATTTGACTTGAATCATAGTTCTTGACATGTTATGGGTATAATCTCATTATGAATGATATTAAGAATGTTCAAGAAGCATTATATGAATGAATGCGACGTTGGGTGATAACTATGGTTATGGATGACTTTGAGAGGAGATTTTGAGAATTGAATAATGACTAACTTACGCTTTACGCCCAATCATTCCGGATAACGGTTGTATCCTCTATATTACCGCGGCTGCTTGCACAGAGTTAGCCGATGCTTATTCCCCAGATACCATCATTGGTTCTTCTCCGGGAAAAGAAGTTCATGACTCGTGGGCCTTCTACCTCCACGCGACATTGCTCCGTCAGGCTTTCGCCCATTGCGAAAAAATTCCCCACTGCTGCCTCCCGTAGGAGTCTGGGCCGAATCCCTTAGAGTAGTAAAATATATCTTTAGTTCATTTCATATATAACTAGCACTAGTCAATAACTAATATCACATATACATGTCTAGCGGTATCTGAAAACGTATATTAAGGATGCCCTAAAGCGCTCATGGTATCATTATGAATATACAAACCAAAACTGTGAAAGCCTAGAAATATACAGGTCCAGTTGAGATAGGATATGATTGCATCATGATCATGGATTATGATATTGTGGGTGTGTTGTTAATGTTTGGGAGTTTTTATATTATATGGAGAAAGTTATAGAAACAAAGGAGATGCTGCCCAACTTTCATTAGCTTTAGCTTAAGCTTAAGCATGTTTCTGGTTATCTAACCTTAGTACGAACTCACTTGAATGTAGAACCGCGAACATTGGAGGGAAGCATTTAATCGATAAAGTTAGAGAGGCGTAAAGGTATGTGAGGCTAGTCCCTTCATTTTCTAAGGCATGATTCCTATAATATTACATTCCTTTACCTTTCCATGACTTTCTCATATTCCGAAAATTATAAGTCTATGGCTATTAAGGGCTACTCAAAAGATAATGAGAAGAGACGTGTTATGAACGTGATAATGATGAAGATGAATCCAAATCTAAAGACAACATTACGTCACCCCGATAGCATTTAATTGATTTTAATGCATGCTTTATCATAAGTATATAATGATTAGATTGCACTGTGCCTTGATGGCCGGGCATGACACCGCTAAGGCGGGCGGCATATGATTACACCGTGCCTAGATGGTCGGGCATTACACCGCTAAGTCGGGAGGCTTGTGATAACACCGTGCCCATTTGGCCGGACATGACACCACTAGTGGGCAGCTTGCGATAGTTACCCGGATGTGGGTTAACGATGATGGTATATTTGATTTGCATAATATGCGTTTTCTTTTAAAAGTTAAGCAGACAGTATTCACCTTAAGAGGCACTTGACGTAAAGGTTATATCTTCACCTCATGTTTCATTATTTCTTTATTATGCTAGTATTATTCATGCCTTACATACTCAGTACATTTTTCGTACTGACGTCCTTTATTTTTGGACACTGTGTTCATGCGCACAGGTAAACGGGGAGGTGGCCTAGATTCTTAGGAGCTACTCAGCAGATTCACAGGAGCACTCCACTAATCCGGAGGTGCCATCTTGGTACATCATTTTATGTATATATTCGGGTATGACAGGGTCCTGTCCCGTTGTTGTGTCTCAGTACTATAGTAGAGGCTTGTAAATATGGCTGCATGGGTAGTTGTTGTCCAATGGATAGATCAGTGTGTATTTTTGTATATCATTTTTGTAGCCGTGAGGGCTTATGTATATTTATGTGTTGCCTTGGAGGTAGTGTATGTTCAGGTTGGGTATGATTTTAGCACAATGAGTGGTGCTCGGTAGTCAGCTCCGGTTACTCGTCATGGCCCCTAGTCGAGTCATGACAAAAGTGGTATCAGATCAGTTCCGTCCTAGGGTATGTCTACGAGTCGTGTCCAGCAGAGTCTTGTTTATGGGTGTGAAGCGCGCCACACTTATAAACAAGACGCTGGGGGGCATTTAGGAAAAATGACTATTCTTCTTCTAATTAGATCGTGTCATAGAGCCATGTTATAAGATTTCCTTTCCTCTAATTGTGCGTTATGATTTCTGCGATGCCGGTAAAGAGAAATGGCACACCCGCCCAGAAGGGCAAGGCTACGACAGAAAGGCGGATGGAAAGGGAGCCGCCAACGAATGTAGAAGAAGGTGAATCCCATAATAAGGCTTCATCCAATACCTCTCACACTCCGCCTATCCTAGAAGAACAATGAGGGGCTTCAGCTTCGGATCCTATGCCTCCAGTTCCTCCACCGGGTGCTTTTGTTCAACAGATGACTAAGGCCTTTCAACTATTGACCCAGTTGGTTGCCGCTCAGGCTCAACGGCAAAGTACAGGTCCCGGTGATAGAGCCACTAGTGCAAGGGCCCGTGATTTCATGAGTTTAAATCCTCTAGCAGTTTTCGGATCAAAGCCGGACGAAGACCCGCAAGGTTTTATGGATAAGATATTGAGGACGTTGAGGATCATCCATGCTTCGGATACCAAATCAGTGGAGTTGGCATCTTATAGACTCCGGGATGTAGTGGCCCTAAGGTATAATAATTGGATATCTTCGAGAAAGGAAAAAGCACCTCTCCCAATTTGGCACGAATTCATAAATGCTTTCCTTTGCCACTATTTGCCACCCGAGGTTCGAAGGGCCCAAGCTGATAGGTTTCTAAATCTAATGTAAGGGAATATGAGCGCTCAAGAGTGTAGTTTCCATTTCAATTCATTGGCCCGGTATGCTCCCAATATGGGAGATAGAGTGCACATATTTGTGAGTGGTTTAGGGCCACATTTGTTCAAAGATTTCTTGACAGCTTCATTGCAAGAAGGGAGTGACATCTCTCCTATTCAGGACCACGCCCAGAATTTAGAAGAGCAGCAACAGCCGCAAAGTGGTGAGCGCGATATTGATAGAGGGTAGAGTAAGAGGGCCAGATCTGCTAGTATTGAGTATAGAGGGGGTCAGCAATAGTATTCAAGGTATTTGAGCCATTCCGCGACTAGTGCACCTCCTCGGTTCGTGTAGGAGATCTGATCGCCCCATTTATTCTGGTCCGATTCAGAGTTCGAGGGTCTCAGGTTCCCAGTTTGGAGGTGATCCTAGCTAGAGGAGACCACCTGTTCCACGATGTAGTCAGTGCAGAAAATTACATTCGGGCCCGTGTCGCCAAGGTTCAGATGTTTGTTATGTTTGTGGACAGACTGGGTACATGATGCATGATTGTCCCTCGAGGCACGGTAGAGGTGGGGTTCAGCCCATAGGATCAGTAGCCGGTTCTTCTTCATCTGTGCGCCCCGTAGGGCAGACTTTCCCGACTCCGACAGGCCGCGGTAGGAGCAGAGGAGGAGCATCCAGTTTAGGTGGCACCCAACCCTGTATTTATGCTTTAGCCGGACGACAGGATCTTGTGTGTTACAGGTATACTATCCATATTCTCTCATGATGTTTATGCATTGATTGATCCGAGTTCTACGCTATCTTATATTACTCCTTATATTGCTGGCCGCATTGGGGCAAAATACGGGCCAATTAAACCTTTCAAGGTATCTACTCCAGTTGGTGATCCAGTAACAGCTAGACAAGTGTATGAAAATTGTGTGATTGTGGTATGTGATCGTCAGACTGAAGTTAATTTGGTTGAGCTGGAAATGTTAGATTTTGATGTGATTATGGGCATGGATTGGTTGGCCTCTTATTATGCTACTGTTGATTGCAGAATGAAAATAGTTCGATTCTAATTCTCGGGAGAACCCATGTTTGAATGGAAAGGTAATACAGTGTCTCCAAGAGGTAGATTTATTTCCTTCCTTAAGGTATGAAATATGATAGCTAAAGGCTATATTTATCATTTAGTTCGAGTTCGTGATACAATAGCAAAGCCGCCGACCTTTCAATCCGTCTCGGTAGTAAATAAATTTCTGGATGTATTTCCAGATGAACTTTCAGGCCTTCCTCTAGAAAGGGAGATTGATTTTGTGATAGATGTGTTGCTGGACACCAAGCCTATATCTATTCCTCCTTATCGAATGGCTCCGATAGAGTTGAAAGAGCTAAAGTCACAATTGAAGGATTTGCTTGAGAAAGGATTTATTAGGCCAGGTTCATCACCGTGGGGAGCATCTGCCCTATTTGTGAGAAAGAAAGATGGTTCACTACGGATGTGCGTTGACTATAGGCAATTGAACAAGGTGACGATAAAGAATAAATATCCGCTTTCAAGAATCAATGATTTGTTCGATCACCTGTAGGGTGCTAAATGGTTTTCCAAAATTAATCTGAGATCAGGGTATCACCAAGTAAGAGTTAGAGAAGAGGATATTCCGAAAACGGCCTTCAAAACTAGATATGGCCATTATGAATTTCGGGTGATATAGTTTGGGTTAACTAATGCCCGGTAGTGTTTATGAATGTGATGAATAACGTATTCAGGCCCTTTCTAGATCTATTTGTGATTGTGTTCATCGATGACATTTTGGTATATTCTCGGTCAAAAACAGAGCATGCAGACCACTTACGTATTGTCCTTGGAATTCTTCGAACTCGAGAATTGTATGCAAAATTTTCAAAATGCGAGCTTTGGCTAAATTCTATGACTTTTCTGGGCCATATTATCTCAGCTGATGGCATTCGAGTAGATGTTCAAAAGATTGAGGCTATGAAGACTTGGTCGAGGCCTACAACACCTACAGAGGTTCGAAGCTTTCTAGGATTGGCAGGTTATTATAGAAGATTTGTGGAAGGATTTTCTTCCATTTCAGCACCATTAACGAAACTAACACAGAAATCCGCAAAATTCCAGTGGACCGATGCTTGTGAACGCAGTTTCCAGGAATTGAAGGATAAATTAACTTCAGCCCAGTGCTGACCCTCCTAGAAGGACCAGACGATTATGTTGTGTATTGTGATGCCTCTGGTGATGGGTTAGGCTGTGTGTTGATGCAACACGGTAAAGTCAATGCCTATGCTTCAAGGCAGTTGCGGAAACATGAGCAGAATTACCCGACCCATGATCTTGAATTAGCAGCGGTTATTCATGCTTTGAAGATATGGAGACATTATTTGTATGGTGTACATGTTGATATTTATACAGATCATAAAAGTCTCCAGTATATTTTCAAGCAGAAGGAGTTGAATCTACGGCAGAGGCGATGGTTAGAATTGCTGAAGGATTATGATGTGAGTATTTTATATCATCCTGGAAAGGCGAACATGGTAGCCGATGCACTTAACCGCAAATCAATGGGTAGTCTGTGTGAGATTTCTCCAGAGAAGAAAGAATTAATCCGTGAGCTGCACCAGCTAGCTAGCCTCGAAGTTTGTTGAATCGATTCAGGCAATGTGAGAGTTGATATTCATAACCAAGTTGTTTCATCCTTAGACACAGAAGTGAAAAGGCGCCAATATGAAGATTCCCAGTTGAGTCATTATAGAGATACATTTCCAGAGAAAGAAAAATCACCATTTGAAGTTTCGGCGGATGGAGTTCTCAGGTACCGAGGCAGGCTATGTGTTCCAAATGTTACAGGACTACGTTGCCAGATTTTAGAAGAAGCTCATTACTCCCGTTATTCTATTCATCCAGGACCGACAAAGATGTACCATGATCTTAAGCTAATGTATTGGTGGGATGGAATGAAAAAGGATATCGCAGAGTTTGTGGCTCAGTGCCTAAATTGCCAACAAGTGAAAGTTGAGCATTAGAAGCTTGGAGGGTTGTTGCAAGCCATGGAAATTCCAACCTAGAAATGGGAAGTGATCAACATGGCTTTTATTGTAGGTTTACCTCGCTCTCGGTAAAAGTATGACTCCATATGGGTAATTATTGACAGACTCATGAAATCAGCTCATTTCCTTCCAATCAGAACCACATATTCGGCAGAAGATTATGGAAAGTTGTATCTTAAGGAGATAGTGCGACTTCATGGTGTCCCAGTGTCCATTATTACTGACAGAGGAGCACAATTTATAGCTAAATTATAGAAGTCTTTCCAAGAAGGCTTAGGTACTCAGGTAAAGCTTAACATAGCATTTCATCCACAAACTGATGGGCAAGCCGAATGCATTATTCAGACTTTGGAAGATATGTTACGGGCATGTGTGGTAGATTTCGGTGATAGTGGGGATGACCACATACCTCCCGAGAACTTAACATTCGAGGACGAATGTTTTTAAAGGGGGGAAGAGTGTTACACCTCGAAAAATCTCATGTCGTTGCGCGGTAAATAGACTAACATAGGGTAAGAAGTATATAATGTTCCTACAAGTAAAAAAGGGTACCCATTGATTCTAATTAAGATTCCAAAGACATTTGAGGCAAGAGAAGAAAGTTCGTTGAGGAAGACAAAGTATAAGTCGTGTTTTGGAAAGGTTTGGAAAGAACCTGGCTAATGTTGATTTAATAATGTTTTGAGGAAGAGTTATAACGCTCTTTAGATTGTTATTGAAGTGTTAAACAAGTACTAATGAGGTTCCATAAGGATTGGAGATGAAATGAAACGACGAGATTAACTTCGGAAAAATAGAGTTATACGACCACTTATACGGTCCGTATAAATTTATACAGTCCGTATAAGGGTCTGTATAACCTCAACAAGAAGGGAAAATCCCTGATGGTGATGTACGGTCACTTATACGTACCGTATAATGTTATACGGACCGTATAAGTGTCCGTATAATACGGTCGGGACAATTTTTTTTTCCAAGTATAAATATAAATTACCACTTCTAATTTTTAATTTTTTACATCTTCTCCACTTCTCTTAAGGCCTCTAGAAGGTTCCGCACATTTAATTAACATAAATTCAAGGGAAAACAAAGATCAAATACCAAAGACTAGTAGAATCAAGTGCAAGAATGCTAATTAGGGTTGATGGAAGATAGAAATTTCTTTGGAAGTGAAGCTAGGGTTTCTCCAAGAGAAGCATTTCCATCCAAAACCCATAACTTCACAATCAAAGGTGATTTTAATGTTCATTTCATGGTATTAAGAGTATTGAATTGTTGAAAGACTTGGATTATGGAAGAAAGTAGAAAATGGGTTACAAATATGAGAATAGTGGAAATCTTGAATGGTAACTTGACTTGAATCATAGTTCTTGACATGTTATGGGTATAATCTCATTATGAATGATATTAAGAATGTAAAAGAAGCATTATATGTGAATGAATGCGACGTTGGGTGATAACCATGGTTGTGGATGACTTTGACAGGAGATTTTGAGAATTGAATAATGACTAACTTAACGAAGTTCATGGATTATGATATTGTGGGTGTGTTGTTGATCTTTGGGAGTTGTTATATTATATGGAGAAAGTTATAAAAACAAAGGAGATGCTGCCCAATTTTCACTAGCTTTAGCTTAAGCTTAAGCATGTTTCCAATTATCTAACCTCAGTACGAACTCTCTTGAATGTCCGCGATCATTGGAGGGAAGCGTTTAATCGATAAAGATAGAGAGGCGTAAAGGTATGTGAGGCTAGTAACTTCTTTTTGTAAGGCATGATTCCTATAATATGACATTCATTTATCTTTCCATGACTTTCTCATATTCCAGAAATTATAAGTCTATGGCTATCAAGGGCTACTAATAAGATAATGAAAAGAGACGTGTTATGATCGTGATAATGATGACGATGAATCCAAAACTAGAGACCCTAAAGCTCATGATATGATATTCTTATGATGCTAATGATCCTTATATGATTCCTTGATGTTATTAATTGTTTCTAGACTCGCCTTATAATGCTAGTTCCTTCAAGGTGAGACATGATGATTATGACTACTACATAGTGGAATCGGGGGTTCTCAACCTTACGTCACCCCGATAGAGTTGTAGCATTTAATTGATTTTAATGCATGCTTTATGATAAGTATATAATGATGAGATTACACCATGCCTAGATGGCCGGGCATAATACCGCTAAGACAGGCAGCTTATTATTACACAGTGCCTAGATGGCCTGGCATGACACCGCTAAGGCGGGCGGCTTGTGATAACACCGTGCCCATTTGGCCGGACATGACACCACTAGTGGGCGGCGAGTGATAGTTACCCGGATGCGGGTTAACGATGATGGTATATTTGATATGCATAATATGTGTTTTCCTTTAAAAGTTAAGCATGCATAGTATTCGCCTTAAGAGGCATTCACGTAAAGGTTATATCTCCGCCTCATGTTTCATTATTTCTTTATTATGCTAGTATTATTCTTGCCTTACATACTCTGTACATTTTTCATACTGACGTCCTTTCGTTTTGGACGCTGTGTTCATGCCCACAGGTAGACAGGGAGGTGGCCAAGATTCTTAGGAGCTACTCAGCAGATTCACAGGAGCACTCCACTTGTTATATCCCGTATTTTGTACATTCGGATAAGTCAAGATAAGTGCGAGAAGTTAAGGGCAAGGCTATATTTTGATCTTATTTAATACACAAGTTGTTTATGAAAATTATTGATGTGGAAATATTAAGAAAGGGTAGGGGTAAAAAGGAAAATTCACAAGGTGGCTCATGGAAATATTAAGGGAAGTTTGGGGTTAAAAGTGAATTATGGGAACTTAAAATTCTTGAACAAAAAAAAAGGCCAAGTGGCGCCGTGTAAGGTGGGGTGGGCCTTGGCCCACATGGATGAGTTATATATGTGTATATTAGATGACTTATTAGTCATATTCTTCATCTTCCACACTTAGAAAATTCAAGAAACTTGGAGAAAAACAAATAGGGCCATTAGGCCATGGTGTAGCCGAACAACACCTTGGAAAAATTGATCACAAAAAAATTATTTTCTCCTAGAAAATCAACTAATTGGAAGGTCCTCTTAATGTGAGATAGTTGTTGGAGCAATTAAACCACTCCTTGTTGCAAATTCATAACCCTAGCAATGTGAGAAGTGTGGTGAAAAGGTAAGGTTTAATCTTTTTTTCTATGTGTTAGAAATGATTTGTGCATGTTGTAGTATGTAGAAATTGATGAAATTTATGAAAATATGGATGTTATGTGGTAGCCGTGTAGGTGTAGGTGTTGTGTAGAAAGGATGAATTAATTTTACTTAGTATTTTGGTTGTTGTTGTAATGGATTCTATGATGCAAGTGAAAGTTTAATAATTCTAGTTGAAGTTGTAATTGTTGGAGAGTTGTTTTAGAAGCCAATGTGACTTTAATACCACTTCTTGTATTTATGGAAAATAATGTTGTTAGTGCGTGAATTGTTGGTGTAGTTCATGAATTTGAAAGAAGGAAATGTGTTGTTGTTGCTATTGTTGTATTTTGGAGGTTTCGGGTGAAGTGGCATATTGGTTAGATTATTTTTGAATATTGTGCGGATTGTTTGAAGTGTTCTTGAGTTTTGTTTGAATGGTTTCGGATTAGTATTTGGGTGTGCGAGCATTGATGTTAGCTTGATTGTATGTAGTTGAAGTGAATGTAAATGGAATGCCGTCGAATTATGTAAAAGGGAGTTGCTAATGTTAGAATGCGTTTTGAATTAATTGTTGATGTTGTTAATATGGTTGTTGGTATTGTTGTTGATGATTTGGCCGAGTTGAATTCTCGGGGTTGTTGAATTTACAGGGGAAATGCTGCCGAAATTTTTGTAGACAAGTACAAGCTTAGGATTGAATTCCTAAGTACTTGTAGCTAACGTTTGGTATTTAATGACGTTATTGTAGATCATGGGGAGCCCGAGACTTGAGTTGGGATTAGCTTAGGAAGCGATCAAGGTATGTAAAGCTTACCCTTTCCTTCTTTTGGCATGTCCTAGTTGCAAGTAAGCTATGAAACGAGCCTCGGGGTAACTCCATTCATAAGATCCGAGCATGTCGACGATTTTTATTCACTTCTTGGTGTTAGTATTCCTAATATAGTCGAACTATGGTCTTTGTGGCTTTTGTATGATTAGATAACAAATATGTGTAAAGGATTTTTATTCCTAACAGCTTTATGTCAAAAAATGTCCGTAACTTTCATAAACGAGCTCGGATCGCTCCAATACGTTCCTAGAGGATCCTAAAGTGAATAATGTCCATAACTTTCTTATACTAACTCGGATTGACTCGAAACGTGTTTATGATCTTCAAGCGTCGACTAGTGTATGTACCTATCGAGTTTTAAAAATTGATTTATGTGCATATAGTTTCTCACCACTCTGCTCGTCCATACTGTTATTATATCCTTTGCCGAGTCCCGGGCCGGTTCTGTCATCGTGCGCTCTATGTTATATTCGGCAGTATGATGTGTTACGGTTCCCTGAGTCCCTCGCTAGGGGGCCGGGTACCGCTTATATACGGCGTTAAGATGTGTTATGGCTTATGATGTGCTATGATGTTATGATGTGTTTCGGGGTTGTACGGAGATATGAAATATTCTGGAGTATGATGTGTTGTGGCGCCAGCGTCGGAGTGGCGACCACGTTCCTGAGCCCTATGCATGATTTTTTTTTATATGCATTATTTGTGTTTCAAAAACAGGCTTTTTTTGGTATACTGATCTCTGTACTCGTTTTCCATACTTCTTATTTCAGTTATGATCTTTATTATTGTATTTCATGCTTTATATACTCAGTACATATTTCGTACTGACCCCCATTCTTTGGGGGCTGCGTTTCATGCCCGCAGGTACAGACGCTCATTGTGGTAATTCGCCAGCCTAAGATACCCATTCTGCTACTTTGGAGTTCTCCCTTGATCCGGAGCCCATACTTTTGGTACAGATCTTTCTGTTGTACATATTTATGTGTATATGACTAGTTAGGGGTACGACGGGGCCCTATCCCGACATATGTTTCTGTTGTTATTCTTAGAGGCCTGCAGACATGTATGTGGGTCATGGGTCGTTATTGTTCAGTTATATCTGTGTGATTTGCGTCTTAAGCGGTTCCATTTGCTGTGACAGCCTAAACGGCTTGTATGTATGTATACGTATGTATATGTTTTTGGGCGATGTGTTTTACGACAGCCTTGCCGGCTTCTGTGTGATACATTTGTTATATGTGACCGCTTAAGACGACATCTGACCTTTGTATCTGTATAAGTCAGTGTGCGCCAAATATGGATAAGCCATTGGTATGCCGATTTTGGTAAATGAGTGTGTACGGGTGTCCAGCTCGGGCACTAGTCACGACCTACGGGGTTGGGTCGTGACAAAAGTGGTATCAGAGCGGTTCGTCCTCGGAATGTCTACAGGTCGTGTCTAGTAGAGTCTTGTGTATCGGTGTGTTGTGCACCACATCTATAAACAGGAAGCTACAGGACATTTAGGAGGTCACCCTTCCTTCGATCTTAGATCGTGCAATAGAGCTGTATTATTAGGATGATTCCTTTCTAACAGATTGCTATGTTTACAGTGATGCCTCCGAAGAAAGCGACAGCTGCCCAGAAGGGCAAAGCAGTAGCAGGAGAGACCAGTCAGACTAGGAGAGTTACTCGGGCCCGTGCCCAGACTATGCCCGAGATTATGCCCCCAGTCAGCGGGCTCTGCTACGCCGCCATCATCAGAGGAGCCTAGAGCAGTAGCCGCTGCCGCTATGGATCAGGGGGCGGCTCCACCATTAGCTCCAGAGGCTCCAGCGCCCGAGCCTCCAGCTCCTCATCCAGGAGCGGAGGATAGGGCGATGAGAGATGCAGTACAGTTGCTGACTAAATTAGTAGCGGGACAGGCTCGCAGACACGGGCTAGGAGGTGATTATGCGGATAGACATGACAACTTAAGGGTTCGTGACTTCTTGACAGATGCAGCGTACGCTGAGGTTAGTCAGAGCTTCTGAGATTGAGTCTGTCGAGCTGGCTTCATATCGGTTGCGTGATGTAGCCGTTAATTGGTATGAGTCCTGGGAGCTGTCTAGAGGCGAGGGTGCTCCTCCAGCGGTGTGGGATGAGTTTACTAAAGCCTTTCTTAGCCACTTTCTGCCTCCAGAGATGCGGCGAGCGAGGGTTGACAGATTCTTACAGCTGAGACAGAGGGGCAGGAGCGTTCGAGAGTATAGCCTAGAGTTTGATTCTCTGGCCAGATATGCGCCCACCATTGTAGCTGATATGGCTGACAGGATGCATCGATACGTGATGGGGTTGGATCGTTACTTGGTTGATAGCTGTATGGCGGTGGCATCTCAGCCCGGGATAGATATTGCTCGAGTGCAGGCATATGCACAAGGAATGGAGATTCGACACAGAGGGTGTCAGCCCGATAGAGATCGTGATAGAGGTCATCCCAAGAGGGCTAGATCAGCTGGTTATTCTGGGGAGTTTCGAGGCGGGCAGCCTCAGCAGCAATATAGCAGATATCCTTCTCAGCCAGGCCGGAGTACACATCCACAGTCCACGGGTAGACGATTCGATGGTGTAGGGCATTCAGGAGCAGGCCAGAGTTCCAGGGCTTCGGGTTCGCAGGTGAGCAGAGGTTCCAGTCAGTCAAGGCCACCTATGCCTCGGTGTTCTCATTGTGGGAGGTCTCACCCAGGGGAGTGTTGCCTATTTTTCTTGTGGCCATCTTATGAGAGATTGCCCATTGGCGAGTAGTTCCGGTGGTGCAGCTCAGCCTACAGGGTCAGTTGCTGGTTCGTCTTCCACTTTTGTAGCTATGCGCCCTATGGGGCGGGGTATGCCGACACCAGCAGGCCGCGACAGAGGTCGGGGTGGAGTTTCTGATTCTAGCGGTCCCTCGAACCGCATATATGCCTTGGCCAGCCGACAGGATCAGGAGGCGTCACCAAATGTGGTTACAGGTATATTATTGATCTTTTCCTGAGATGTGTATGCATTGATAGATCCAGGCTCTACTTTATCATATATCTCCCCCCTGGTTGCTAGTAGAATTGGGATAAAACCTGAACCGATAGAACAGTTCGAGGTAGCTACACCGGTCGGGGATTCTGTTATAGCAAGGCAGGTATATAGAGATTGTTCAGTAATTATATGTGGCCGTTGCACCAAAGTCGATTTGATAGAGCTGGATATGACAGAATTCGATGTTATTATGGGCATGGATTGGTTAGCCTCTTGTTATGCCAACGTTGACTGTCAGAAAAAGGTAGTCCGCTTCTAATTTCCAGGAGAACCAATTATAGAATGGGCAGGAAATACAGCATCGCCGAGGGATAAGTTTATTTCATACCTCAAGGCCAGGAAAATGATTCAAAAGGGGTATATTTATCATCTGGTTCGCGTGCATGATATTAAAGCGGAAGCACCTACTCTTCAGTCAGTTCCAGTAGTTAATGAATTTCCAGATGTATTTCCAGACGAGCTTCCAGGCCTTCCTCCTGAACGGGAAATAGAGTTTACGATAGATGTGCTGCCAGATACCCATCCTATATCTATTCCTCCTTACAGAATGACACCTGCAGAATTGAAGGAATTGAAGGAACGGCTGAAGGATTTATTAGAGAAAGGCTTCATTAGACCCGGTACATCACCTTGGGGAGCACCGATATTGTTCGTAAGGAAGAAAGATGGATCGCTACGGATGTGCATAGATTATAGGCAGCTGAACAAGGTGACTATAAAGAATAAATATCCCCTTCCCCGGATTGATGATTTATTTGACCAGTTGCAGGGTGCTAAGTATTTCTCAAGATAGATTTGCGCTCGGGCTATCACCAGATACGGGTAAGAGAG